>NC_052051.1:1106400-1396747 GCF_903992535.2 Arvicola amphibius
CAGTGGCAAAAATGTTATGGGAGTTTTTGAAATTATATTTAAGGCCTACTTCGTGAGATGGAGCCTGTACCTAGCACTGCCAAGAACCTGAGACTAGATAGATCGTGGGCATAGAGGAAGACCTACTATTATGCTTAGTATTCTACTATTATTATTATTCTTAGAACCTGAGCTGTAAAATGACACCTAATGACATCCTGCTGTACCCACAGATCAGTGCCTTGTCCAGTTTTAACCAGAGATGCGACTTCCTGCAGTGGATAGTGATTAGCACAGAGACCCACAACAGCGCTGCAGGAAGAGAGGAAGAACCTTTGCGCCACTCTGTCCTACTCCGTCCTACACGGGATGTCCTCATCAAATCCCTCCCCTAAAGACTCAAGGAGATATTGAGAAGAGAGGGTGGAACGGTGTAAGCACCAGAGATGATGGAGGAGTCAAGGGCACAGTGTCTTCCAGACACTGTGGGATCGATGCATGAACTCACAGAGACTACGGAAACACACACGAGACCTGCAGAGGTTCAAACCAGACAGGGTCCTGGTACTGGAAGGGGGAAAGGACACGGGGTCCCATTCCTGTCCCAGAAGCTATCTGTAGCTGATATTGATACCCCTGGAGAAAGGGTTTATCAGCCACACTTCAGGGAAGGCACCACCCCCAGGAGCAGTTGGCCAACACAAAATAAACTCAGTAGGTATTTTTGTTTCATTTTGCTTTGTTCTTTTTTAATTTTTTGTCTTATTGGTTTTTTTACCTGCTTGTTTTAAATGTCTCTGCGTATGTGTGTGTGGTTTTGCGGGGAGGTCTGTTTCTTGGGATTCTTTTGTTTTTGAGTGAGAGAAGAAAAAAGAACGAAGCTGGGTGGATAGGAAAGTGGGGATGATCCAGGAGTAATTGGGAGAGGGGGAAACATGATCAAATATATTGATAGAAAAATATAAAAAAGAATCTTAGTGCATTTGCCATAAAAGTTGCATATAGAGAGAATATGCCTCTTGTAGAGATGCTTCAAGTAAGACTGCTCATGACCCAAGCACATATGACCAAATAATGGCCTTTCACTTTTCCTAGCCATAAACCCGAACTTCTCTAGCAATCTCCCAGGAAACTCCACGTACAGCAAACCCTTTGTGCAGCTCTTGCAACCTATGGTCTTATGGTGTCAACAATCCTACTGAAGGCATCCCAAGGACCACCAGGTTGGTTTCTTGAGGAGCTCACTCCCACACTTGGGTGTGCCTTGATCTTTTTTCTGAATACTCTTCATTCTAGTAAACATTTGCTTGAATTTATATTATAATATCTTCCTAATAAATTCTGACTCTGCTTCATTCTGGCTTATTCTGGAATTCCTTTTGGCAGCAAAATCAATTATCATGGCTTTACCTGAGTACAGATCTTGAGAAAGGATTTGGGATGCCACAGGGGGGCAGTATGGAGCTATGACGCCCGAGGGTGTCTACCCTATTGCCTTAATATCCCAGAGTAGTCATAGGTTCGTTCCATCTCGGTAAATGGCCAATGCAACCAGATTTCCATCACTCTACCAAAATAACTGAGATAATCAAGTTAAACAGGAAAGCATTGTCTTCGTGGTTTCAGAGTCTTCAATTCATGGTATTTTTGGTCCCATGGCTTTAGGAGGGTAAACCATCAGGGTGAAGAGGAAGAGACTTGACCAAGATGCACCTTCATCAAAGGCATGCCCCCAGTGACCTACTTCTTTGGATCAATCCCCACCTCCAAGTAGCCTACTCTGTATCGTATCAGCTCATCAATGGATTAGTCCACCAAAGAATCTGGCACCTCAAGAATGACTCACCTCTCGGTGCCACCAGCTGAGGACCAGACCATCAGAGCTTGAGTTTGGGGAGAGGACACTTCATATTACACAACAGCAACAACGCTGTTGGTACCTGGTGAGCACTGTAAGAAGTCATTGACGAAAGCCCTTGGGACACAGACAAGGCCAGTCACCACGCTTCGCACACAATGACAAGATCACACAACCCCGTGTTTGAACTGCCCATCCCATGGTTCACCTGATTATTTTATCCAGAATTAGCATGTGACTCAGCCTCTAATTGCTCTGCATAATTGTTCGATCTCATAGTAACACTTTAATTTGCAAAGCAAAAATAACCATGTGATTACCCTGCAATTACATGATAGTTACTAATCAATTACTTCTATAGAGTTTCTGCATGTTTACAGACTGGTTAATGCCGACATACCCTTTTCCGGAACCCTGTTTCCAGAGTGTCCAGCTGACATTCACTCACTGAGTCCCATCTGTTCGAAGCAGAATCCACTACGGGGCTTTCTGTCAAGCCCTGGGCCTGTGAATACCCATTGCTGTCTGCCTCCCTGGTCCTTCTCTTCTCCCCCTTCTACACACACATCAGAGCCTGAGATTACAGAAGCGTTAACACGGCAGCCATGGTTCAGTGGGGCTCTGCTTTAGTCCACAGCACCAAGGACCATTCCATTCAAATGTGAGAAGCATAGGCAGTGAGACAGGAAGCTGAACCACTTAAATCCAAGGCCTCCTTCCTGCACCTCCTCCAACTGAGGTAAGGGGTAAATCCAGAGTCCATAGTCCCCTCAGTAAGTGGGGTGTAAGCTTCACAAGCCTGTGCCTCCCCTGGAGAATCAAGGATGAGTATCTGATTCCTGGAGTCCCTGTCATGAACAACTACCTTCTAAGAAATACCAACAGGAGTTAGAGAGATAGTTAAGCAGTTAAGAGCGCTGGCTGCTCTTGCAAAAGACCCAACTTGGAGTCCCAGCACTCACATGGTGGTTCACAACCATCTATAACTCTAGTTCTATAAGATCCAACACCCTCTTCTGGCCTTCATGGGCACCAGGCATGCGTGTGGTGCATAGACATCCATGCAGTTAAAGTACCAATACTCATAAGATAAACCTTTCCAGGTGCAGTGGGACGTGCCTTTAACACCAGCACTTGGGAGGCAGAGACAGGTGTATCTCTGAGTTTGAGGCCAGCCTGTTACAGCATAACCATGGCTAATAGTAAGACCCTGTCTCTAAAAACCAAAGTAAATAAACCTTTCTTAAAAAGAAAAGAAAGAAAGAAAAGGAAAAAAGAAACAGCAACAGGCGTTGTTTAGGTTACAAAGTGGCCACAAGCAGGAACAGAGCACAATGACCAGACATACAACTGTCGCTTGTTTTTCTGCATAATTAACGTAAAACGCTGGTGTAGATGAGAATACAGACAGAATGTGTCCTCTGGTCCGTACTGGAGAAATACAACAGCACAGAATGTGTTTCATGTTTCCTGAGTGGGAGGAAGCCGAGGTCTGCTAGGTCTCATTTACCAGATGAGATCAGTGGTAGAGGATGATTAAGACCATGGAATGCGTGCTTGATGCCTTGAGAAGGTAAGTCACCCAGGGGCTAAAACTGTGCAGCAAACCCCACCTTCCTGGAGGACACAGGGTCCCAAGATGGAGCCTGATAAAATCTGCATGGAAACCCTGGACCAGCCAGAAAAGCAGCTCAGAAACACAAGAGTCGAGTCCTTAGCCAGTAGAGGGCAGTTGGCAGGGTAACCCACCGGAGGGTATCCTGGTGGATAACAGGGTGATGGCAGCAACACTAAAGAAAAGATGGCCAGGGAGCCGGGAAGGGTTGCTGCACACTGTATGGCTGGCTCAGGCTTCTTCTTTAGAGACTCCCTTGCACGTGGAGGGGTGATTTTAGAGCACGCCATGAATGCTGTGTAAGATGTGGGCATGCATACACAAACATGCAAACATGCACATGCATACGTGCACTGACGCCTAAAACTACACCTTCTGTCCAGACTGGCTTTCCTATAAAACGGATGTCTACCCACAGACCCCTATTTTAGATCAACCTGTAAAGCAGGTACTGAGCATATGGGTCACAGTAGCCCAGGACCCCACGAGTCAATCAGAAAAGGACCCTACAAGCCGGGCGGTGGTGGCGCACGCCTTTAATCCCAGCACTCGGGAGGCAGAGGCAGGCGGATCTCTGTGAGTTGGAGACCAGCCTGGTCTACAAGAGCTAGTTCCAGGACAGGCTCCAAAGCTACAGAGAAACCCTGTCTCGAAAAAAACCAAAAAAAAAAAAAAAAAAAGAAAGAAAAGAAAAGAAAAGAAAAGGACCCTACAATCGCCCCACACTCTGTGCCCCACAGCCTCAGTAAGGTCATCTTTTACGTCCCACGTTAGAAACCAGAAGATGCCCAAGTTTCACCCGAGAAAGCGAATGGCCTGATAAAAACTGTCTGATGAAAGGAGCAGGGATAGGATGAATCTGGTGCTGTTTAGTCAGCTTCAAGGACACCTCACGAACATGGGTAGCTTGGACCTTGAGGGGTGCTGGGTGGAGCCAGGGACTCACTGTAGCTCTGAGCAAGGGCCGTAGGCTAGAGAGGAGATGGCTTTGGAAGAGTCTAGAGCACCCACTGGAGGGTTAGAGTTCTTTAGAGCCAACTGAGCAGGGGGTGAAGAGGAAGCGGGCTGGATTCTTTTTTTTTTTAAGATTTATTTATGTGTATGAGTGCTCCATCTGCATGTGTGCCTGCATATCAGAGGAGGGCATCGGATGGGGCCGGGATTCTTGATTGACCTTGCAAGCCTCAGCTCAGCTCAGCCCCCGGGATGGGGGCAGAGCTGTCCCTACCCTGCTTACCAGCTGCTTTCAAATGCAATGGGGCCACCACACTCATCCCTCCCAAGCCCAGGGTGTAGCAGACTGGAATTTCAAACAGTCTGAAAGGGAAAGAAGAAATAGTCTATCTTAGGCGGGCCCAAAATAAACCGCAGCGCAAAGCGCAGCGAGGCGCACTGCGGTATTGTTGGTTGCTTCCTGCTTTCCTTCCCAGAGCAGGCGATTCTCTGCAACGCTTCAGCGCTTGCTTTAAATCAGTGTCCAGACCCAACGGGCAGGTTCCCAGGAGCTCCTCTTATTGGAGAACGTGGACAATGTGCCAGGTGATTAACACACGTACACACGCACACCCCGGAACAGACATAAATGTACTCACCAATACAGATATACTCAAATGGGTGCCCACAGAGACATATGCACACAGATACACTTAAGGCAGGAAGAGGCAGCAAGGCCCTGAGATTCTCAGGGGAAGCAGCATCCTTAATGATACATATGATAATTAAAGAATACAATAAACACAATTACCATGTTTTAAACAGTTTATTAGTGAAGCTCATCACAAAGTCAGAATAGAGTGCTCTAGGGTGAGTTGGATAACAGCTTCCAATCCTCAGTCATAAAATCCCTGACTTGGAAGAAATGGGCCTTTCTAAGCGATGGAATCAGTGGGCATGAATGGAGCAGACAGAGCGTGTGGCACAGGCTGGCCTGGGGGCAGCATCCACAGGACGCTCACTCTGGTCTTTGGGAGGGTCCCACGCCTCTGAAGGATGCAGGATGCCAGTTTGCTCCGTGAGTGAGAGATTGGCAGACACAACCAGGTTTCGCTCAACGCAGGTGAGGCCACAACTTGCAAGAGGCAGTAGGTTTTGTGCCTAACTGAGGATTTGCAAGCCATAGTGGACACTGTCAACAGACAGCTTAGAACCCAGCCTGGATCACCCTAGCTCAGATCCAGGACCTACCCTGAGACCACCATCTCACCATTGTGGCAGACCCAGGAGGAAATGCGTGCCGCTGGCAAATGAAGGGCTGCACCAGAAACAAGGTAAACGGAACTCTGGCCAGAGATGAGCAGCAGGCACAAGACGGCTAGCTACGGAGCAGACATTTTAATGCATCTACGCAGTCAACCTGCAACTGTTCATTAGTCAAGACTGAACAACGTCACCCAAGCAAGCTTCAAGGCAGCCACAGTTCTGCCCCCCCCCCATCCTGTGCTCTGTGTTCTCATTCTAAAGGGGTTGCTGTCTTAATATTTGTGTTTTGTCCATCTGGAAATCTCTTAGGATTTCAGGCCTGTGGGAGGCAGAGGAGAGCACAGGGCTGGGAGGTCTCTTCTGCCTGGGGAGTCGGCCCCACCACAGAGTTCCTGAATCTTCTGTGAAGAGGTGATGAAGCCTGTGAGTCCTGTAAATTAAGGCCTAACTGAGGTTCAGTCACGGCATATGAAGGAAGTCACACAGGGTTTCAGGACTGGGTCTGGGCTATCAAGAATACCAGAGCTCACTGAGGCTGAAAGGCAAAGCTTTCTCAGGGTACAAACTGCTGGGCTGTCCCCAAGAGAAGAGAATGCAGCGCCACCAAAAAGAAGTTTGGGTTTTTGTAGGGTGCTTTTAGCTGGTTGGGAGTGTGGCAGGAGAGCATGAAGGGAAAAGGAGGCGATGCAGGCAGAGGGGACTGCTTCTGTTTACAGGGGTGGGGAGGCTGGCCCTTAGAGAAGCAGAAGACTGGTCAAGCTGTTCTACTGAGACAAGGGGTCATCAGGCTTCTGAGAAGTGCAGAATGTTGTTCCCACTTCCCTGAAGGGGCTGAGGCCCACACAGGTCACCCATCTTGGCGTCCTCCTAGGTGACTCCATCTTGGACCAAGGATCTGGGCCCGCCCAACAGACTGTCCCTCAGCATGGTGAGAGTTGCGTCCCCCAGGGCTGACAAGTTGATCAGGATTTCCCCCAGTCCTTTAGGAGGAAAGAGAGCACTTTCCCAGTGATCAGGAGCCAGGCTGTCTCAAGCGGCCAGGCTCTCTACTGCTAAACCGGATACCATCCAGAAGGCCAACAGGATGGTGCCCAGTCCTGGTGCGTGACATGAGACCTCACCCCAGGGGCAGCTCTCTAGACTGTTTGCTCCTGGTGGGAATGTGCAGTCGTTGTAATGGCAGGAAGGTCCATGAGCTCTGGTCTCAGAGCCACAGCTGTGGGCAGACCTTGGAGCAGAACAGGGCTGGGATCTAGGCCCTCATACACAACCTGTCCTGCGAAGGTTCTGTTGGTTCTCACCTGGCAGTTCCAGGGAGCCACTGTGAGCTGCACTTAGGCCAGAGTAAGCTCTCAGTGGCCACACCACTGGGCAAGTACATCCTCCCATCGGGGGACCAGAAGACCCTGACAGCACATAAGCCGGCTGCCATGTTCCTGTGGCGAGGTGACTATTCCACAGAGCTGGGTCATCCATCAGAGCATGACTCACGCCTCGCTGCACACCTTGGGGATGAGTCCTGAGACCAGCCAGTGGTGACAGGATGGTTGTTGATTGTACAACTGGTGTGGGAGGTCCTTTTGTCTATGTGTTGCTTTTATTGGTCAATGAATAAAGAAACTTCCTTGGCTTGTTGATAGGGCAGAGCTCGGGTAGGCAGGGAAAGCTGGACTGAATGCTGGGAGAAAGAACAACAGAGTCAGAGAGACACCATGAATCCACCACCGGAGACAGACGTGCTGAAATTGTGCTGCTAGATCATGACCTCGTGGTGATGCACAGATTAATGGAGATAGGTTAAATTAAAATGTAAGAGTTAGCCAATAAGAAGTTAAAGTTAATGGGCCAAGCAGTGATTTAATTATTATAACCTCTGTGTGGTTATTCTGGGTGTAAGCTAGCCGGGCAACGGGGAAGAACAAGCGGCTCCTTGCGACATATAACAGTCAACAAAGTGCCCCGTGTGCAATGTTCTCACTTGGTGTGACCATGATGAATGAGGAACCGTGGCTACCCAGACTTCAGAGACGCCCATCCTGCCGACTTCACCTCTACGGCTGGCTGTCAGCAGGGAGGAAGAGTGCTGGCAGCTCCCGACCTTCTTGTTCACACAGATCATACGGCTGAGACCTCGCTTGAAAGCTGGAAATGTAGGTCAAAGGTCTGATTCATGCACCATATTTGAACATTGTTTGGACCGCAGCCTGGTGGTCCTTCACGTCTCACCAACACAGAGCCAACTCTGTGGGAGAAGGTGACGGTCCAGGATGAGAACCCAGAAAACCATGCTGTCTTCCCTATTGTGACAGAGCTTAGGAGTGATTTAACAGGCAAAGGCCCCCTTTCTTGGTGATGTCTAAAGAACCCTTGTGTGAAGGACATTTCAGATGCTGAAACCCTAAGGATGCAGTGTTTATAGTCAAGCCCAGGCCCAGAGTCATGATGGAACTATCACCCCTGTGGATGTGCACCCACCATTCTTGCGGCTTTGATCCAGTTTACAACCCATTTATTCAGCTGATTGGGCTTATGCCCATACTGGGTACCCCTGGACAAGCCAAGGAGCTTGAGACGTGGTTTGGACATATTACTCCTCACTGTAGAATGTTGTTCCACTTACTCCTCTGCCTGAGTCCCCTGAGGTCTCCCCTCAGATGTCATTCAGATACAAGCCTCAATCTCAAGGTCATCCTGTTGTCCAGGGCACTGCTCTCCACAGCAGCTTTGCTGTCTTAGCGCCTGAAGATGGTGTCTGCTTCTCTTTGTATTCCCAGTTTCAGGCGATCCTCACAGCAACAGCAATTGTGTCCATCCTGACAGGAGACCTGGCAGAAGCAACTGACCAACTTCCTGTGTTACCTCAAAGGATACAGCTTCCTCAAGTGCAGCTCTACCCCTGGTACATGAGGATGCTGAGGAGCCCATCTCTGGCAGAGACCTTTCTTTACCAGAGATCTTCTATCTATCTGCATGTTAGCCATTTCAGATAGTTCACATCCCAGGTGAGGTAATTCTTCTATTTGTGGAATCAAAACCTTTTATCTCATTGCCTAGCAAATCTGGGGGCATCTAAGAGCTGCAGACTAAGCCAGTATTGCCACGGAACCCTCAGCCAGGATACAGGACACACCAGAGTCAAGCAGGCCCACTTTCTGACAGGGTTGACAGATCAGAAGTTCAAAGTGAACTGAGAATCTGATGTAGGCTCTGTATAGGTCACAAACAAAACAGATGCCTCTGTGCTCCACACTCAGGAAGGAGCAGTCCTTGTCTCGGTCTTGGATGATGGAAGGTAAGCTTTCTTAGTCAGCCCACTAATTAGGGTCCAGGGCTTTCTCCTACTGTCCTGGTCATCACCAAGTTGGCTCATTGGATAAGTACCTGTCCTGGGTAGAATCAACCTGGCCATTTATGGCGGTGGCCATTGTTAGCTGGACATCAGCAGTAGCAGGGTGTGACAGTTGGTGTTGGTAAGATGTGGAGATGCAGAGGCACATAGGAAAGACTGTATATTTTCACAAATTATTCCTTCTCCTCCCTATGGTGGCATGAAGGAATTGGCAAAGGCTTATGGAACACAGCAAGTCCCAAGAGCCAAAGTCGTGATCGTCAGATCCCTGCTTCCCACACAGAATATAGCCAGCATGTGCTGTCTTGGGGAGGGTGTCCCCAGCACAGCTTTTCAGCAGGCAGAGAAACTGATGTAGCCCCAGACGGTGGCAGCAGAAGGCTCTTTGCTCCTGGCCCTCAGCTCACACCCTGAAGTCAGGTTCCCAGGCAGGCCATAAGAACGCCAACTCTGCCTCCCTGGTGTCTGCAGAACTGCAGAATTTGCCTCGGTAACTACCATTTCCCATGGTTAGGCTAATTCCTCCTCCTGGAGACACACACAGCATCGCCATGACTAACAGAATATGAGACAAGATAGTGAAGAAGTGTTCACTTCCACTTCATGAAGAAGTGGACAGAGTGGGAACCGCCAAATATAACACCTATACGGCTGCTTCCTGCCACAGGAGTTTTGGCCTCAGGGCCTCAGGAGGGAAGGGGCCTGGTCATTCCTGACCCAACCTGGTCCATGTAAGACCATGGTGCTCATTCCCCAGCAAAACCAGGTTGTCGTTGCCGTCAGGCAGTAGATTCCAAGGCACAAGAGGCAGGGAATAGCTCTTCCTCAACACCTAAGGTCACTGCGTGGAGCTACCTCGTCTAATACAGCTCCAGCAGCCTCCCTCACAGCACAGGGGTACATGTTGATTCCCCCATAAAGGGGAAGTGTTACAGACACGGTTGGGTGATGGAGGAGAGTTATCTGTCTATGTTTCTTTCATTGGTTAATTAATAAAGAAAACTGCCTTGGCCCTTTAAGAGAACAGAAAATTAGGTAGGCGGAGTAGACAGAACAGAATTGTGGGAACAAGGAAGTAGAGTTGGGGAGACGCTTCAGGCAGTCGCCATAGTGAGTCTCCATGCTGCTCCTCTCCGAGATGGACGCAGGTTAAGATCTCTCCTGGTAAGCCACACCTCGTGGTGCTACCCAGATTACTAAATATGGGTTAAAGGAAGATGTGAGAGTTAACCAATAAGAGGCTGAAACTATGGGCCAGGCAGTGTTTAAAAGAATACAGTTTCCGTGTAATTATTTCGGGTGTAAAGCTAGCCGGTGGCCGGGTGGCGGGACACAGCCCCGCCGCTTCACACTACAGTTGGGAGCCACCCTTCAGCATCAAAATGTTGCTAAATGAATGAAGACAAAGAAAACAGTTTCTAGTACTAATGCCGCCCCCCCCCCCCCCCCACACACACACCAAGGGTTCTGACCCATGAACCAGAGACAAAGAGAGGCCCTGGGAGGCACATCCCTTAGAATTTGCTGGAGGCTGGGAGAGGGAAGGAATTTAACTGACAGTGTTGCTGAGACAGCATCTTACCTGTTTAGGTGAGGCAAAAGGTCTACACCAGAATCCATGTGGGCCACAGAACTTTAGGTGTCAGAGCTGATGATGCAGGAGCTGGTGACAAGGCCTGCATTGCCATGTCTCGTGAGAAGACCTACCAGTCACAGCTCATCTTTCAGCCACACTGAGTTCGAAGACTCCAGCAGATCCCCACTTCTGGCTCCAGAAGAATGAAGTCTGCCTGTCTTCCACATAGAAAGCACTCCTGTTGGTCTTCTTCAGGACCCAGGTGCACACACAGGTATCCCGAGACCTGCACTGATAGGCTGTAATGATGACAGCTTCTATGGTTCTGGCAGCACAGAGAGACCTTGCAGACCTCTTTGCTAGAATCTCGGTTCTAAACTTATTTTGCAAGCCAAGTGGCATAAACAACGTGTGCAAAGGCCCCGACGTGGGAGTGGGGCTGCCCCACTAACTTCTCAAGGTCACTTTGGGCTCTGACTACCAATAGGCTAGCTCTTACTCCCTTACCCAGTAGCCCTCGAGAAACCAAAGCTATTCCTGAACTGCAGGAAACCTGTGGAGAAGCTAGCTGGTTTAGCTGAGGTTACTATTGCTGTGATGAAACCCCATGACCAAAGTAATTTGGGGAGGAAAGGGTTTATTTGACTGAGGTTTCCACAATACAGTTCACCAGCAAAGGAAGTCAGGACAGGAACTCAAACAGGGTAGAAACCTGGAGGTAGGAGCTGGTACAGAGGCCATGAAGGGGCCCTGCTTACTGACTTGCTCCTCAGGGCTTGCTCAACCTGATTTCTTAAAGAACCCAGGACCACCCACCCATGAATGGCACCACCCACAATGGGATGGACCCTCCCCCATCAATCACTACTTAAGAAAATGCCCTACAGGCTTGCCTACGGCCTGGACCCCATGGCAGCATTTTCTTAATTGAGACTCCCTCTTCTCAGATGACTTTACCTTGTGCCAAGTTGACATAGACTGTCCAGTACACTGACCAGCTCCTCAGTCACAGCAGCTGAAGCCTTTTATCCTGAGGGAACATGGTCCAACTTCTAGACGGCCTGAAGCTCCTCTCCTAGCAGTGAGCTCTTCTGTCTTAGGGAATGCCTGTCAGACAGGCTGCCTGTGCATTGGCATGAATGTGTTGTCTGTCTGTCCATCCTCCCATGTCTTAGGGTTACCGTGGTTACGATGAAGCACCATGACCAAAGCAACTTGGGGAGGAAAGGGTTTATTTCACTCACAGGTCTATGAAACAGCTCTTCATCAGAAGCAGTGAGGAGAAGGGCAGAGACTCAAGCATGGCTGATGTTGGGACCATGAAGGAGTGCTGCTTACTGGCTTGATCCTCGGGGCTTGCTCAACCTGCTTTCTTTTAGTATTTGTTTGCTTGTTTGTTTATGGTTTTTCAAGGCAAGGTTTCTCTGTGTATCGTTGGCTGTCCTGGAACTCTCTGTAGACTAGACTGGCCTCGAACTCAAAGATCTGCCTGCCTCTGCCTCCCAAATGCTGGGATTAAAGATGTGCATTACCATGCCCGGCTCTCAACCTGCTTTCTTACAGAACCCAGAACCACCTGCCCAGAGGTGGCCCCGCCCTTGTGGGTTGAGCCCTGCCTTGCCAACAACCCAAGCTTCTGAGGCTCCTCTTCTTGACTCTAGCTTATGTTATGTTGACATAAAACGAGATAGCACACCACACACACATACACACCCACCTGACACTAGCTATCACACCACACACACACATACACGCCCACCTGACACCAGCTATCACACCACACACGCACATACACACCCACATGACACTAGCTATCACCCCCACACACACACATGCCCATCTAACACCAGCTATCACACCCCACACACATACACGCCCACCTGACACTAGCTAGCACACCCCACACACATACATACACGCCCACCTGACACTAGCTAGCACACCCCCCCACACATACACACCCACCTGACACTAGCTAGCACACCCCCCACACACATACACACTCACCTGACACCAGCTAGCACACCCCCCACACACATACATGCCCACCTGACACTAGCTAGCACACCCCACACACACATACACGCCCACCTGACACTAGCTAGCACACCACACACACACATACACACTCACCTGACACTAGCTAGCACACCCCCCACACACATACACACTCACCTGACACCAGCTATCACACCCACACACACACATACACACTCACCTGACACTAGCTATCACACCACACACACACATACACGCCCACCTGACACTAGCTATCACACCACACACACACATACACACTCACCTGACACTAGCTAGCACACCCACACACACACATACATGCCCACCTGACACCAGAAAGCAAGAGAATAAGGTGAATAGTGAAGAAGGGAGGGTCATCACACCAAGCCCGAAAAATTAGAAAACAAGTTAGCAAAACCAGGCTGGAAACGCCCACCCAAAGCCTACTGGAGCGGAGAGGGGTTTCTAATATACGTGCAGAAACATCCAGAGAGTCCGAAGATGAGCTGTGACCCCTGACTGGATGTTTAATATGGTATCCACGTGGTAGACTAGAGGCCTGCTCCCCCTGCCTAGGATGTGAAAAGCACACAGCCAGTTGGGATACTGACTCAGCCCCCCATAGTTCCACAATCATCTGGGACATGGTGCTGTAGGACCTCCATATTGGAGATCTTTCCCTACAAAGATCCTTCTGTACTGGCCCCTCGCCCCAGACCTGAACAAGGCCACCTCAAGGCCAGCTCAAGGCCGGGTCCTCTCAGCACTTTCTTGGGGCCCCCTTAACACCCTAGTAATGAAAGCTATTCTTAGACTGTATACCCCACCCATGGTACCTCTGAAAGTTGCCCAAGGAAGAGATCCTGGGTTTCAACATGTCAGTCCAGCTCCCTAGGACAAAAACTCCTCTTGCTATGTTTCCCAGGAACCTGGGGTCTGCCTGGTGGCCCCTACCCGGGGTTTCCTGCTAAAGGGACAGATCAGCTGTGGGTTCAGTGGCTGCGGAGCTGGCCTGAGGTGATCAGCAGGCAATCCTATTATCATTACTCTGCTAATTAATTCCCAGCTCATTACATTTCCTGTGGCTAATTTGTACTCGGCTGATTTGATTAAACTCATCTCTATGCTAATAAATGTATTTTCCATTTGTTTTAGTGGCTGAAGGAAGCGGGTTTGATATTTACATATTTTGACGTTTATCATTAAAATCATAGCATCTGAATTAATTTCGTTCTGATTTGTAGGTTTGTAGAAGAAATCTTAAGTCGGGTAGGCCCCTTGTTCTCTGTGCCCAGACATCCCTCTTGGCATGGGGTCTCTTTTCCGTCATGGCCCATCCTGGGAGAATATCTCTCGAATGGAAATGTCAACCATGATTCTCCGCAGAGAGGCAGCTGTGTTTGGGGAATAGCATGAACCCTGCATTCACATTCCATCAGGCCCGACATGAGTGCCTGAGGAACTGGGAACAGAATTTCCTATACCAGGCTCATATTGAGACATCAGGGACAGGAGTCCACTGGCCTTCATCCAGCGTCTCCTGGCCCTGCGAAGTGGCTGCAGGCACAGCTCCTACTTGTCCTGCTCCACGTAGGTCTCCCCTGGACCTGCTGTCCTTGAGTCTGCCAGGCTTGGAGAAGAACTGAGAAAGGAGACCAGTTTAAAGTCCTTGCTTGGCATCAGGAGTGGGTGGGGCAGGAGGAGGCAGGGGGAGGGATGCATCTGCTCATGGTTACCAACCCTCAGTATGAGTGTCTGCGTCCCTCTCTACCACCTGTCTTTCTCCCACTTCTACCAGACCTCTCTGCTTCATCTCAAGGTCCTCTTGATGAGCTTCTCCTTGGCAGTGCTGACCCCTTCTCTGGACCTCCCTCCCTGCTGGGGATCTGGCCTGAGAAAGGTCAAGAAGACCCCCTGTCTCAGCTTAGCCAGAGCTTCCCAGCCAACCCCTGTACCTGGGTATAAGGGTCTAGGTGTTCACTGTTACTATGTAATGGGTAGAGGTGGAACCTTGGGCTCCTCACACTCAGGATGGGAGTGAACGATTACCCAGGGCAGCAGATGGCCAGTTGCCTGTGTGAGAATCCAGAAGCCAGTGGAGCCGTGGCTTCGTGGCAGGCTTCATGGCAGGAGACGATGAGATAGGAAGGCAGTTCTCTAGACACCAGGAGTTGGGCGGTTCTGACACAGGGAGAAGGCAGATGGAATTTACAAGAATTCCTTGCTACAAGGACTGTGTGGGGCAGAAAGTGGAGCTACGAAGATGGCAGGGAGGTGAGTCTTGGACTAGGGAAGAGATGTGGGCAAGGCTGGGGAGGAGGTTACGTGGGACCCTGAGTTCAGGGCCAAGAAGGAAGGCAATATGAGTAGGTGCATTGAGCGAGTTCCTTAGTCCTTCCTAAGCCAAGCCCCTAGAGAGGAGGGGAGGCCTCTTAAAGTGGAAGCCAGGGTCAGCGGGTGGGGATCTCTACTCTGATAAGAAGGCACCTATCAGGAGGACTCCAGACGGATCCACAGGTCTTGGGCAGGGTCTCCCACAACAGGGTTTCAGGATGTCCTGGAGACCTTTCAGGATCCAGTTGGGTGACAGTAAACACTTTCATGGGATCACTCCACAGGGACAGGTTTAGGTTTGGGGGCAAGTGACCATTGACCTCTAGGTCCCCAGACTGTGAATCGATCTCCTACATTTCCTGCAGTGACCTTGAGACTCAAGATCTGTCCTGGCCCCTGCCACCCAGAAGAGGAGGCTCGGACGTCCCAGAATGGCTGATTTGGCACTGTCTGAGGATCCCCCACCTCTGGGAGGGGGGGGATAAGGGAGTCCCCCACCTCTAGGGGAGGGATAAGGGAGTCCTTCGAGACTTGGGTACAGGGGAGGAAGGATGTTAACAGTCCATGTCTGAGTTGTGACTGAGTGAACCCCGGTGATGTTTTATAAATGAGGGGACTGGGAGGTAAATAGACTTTAATCATCTCGGCTGCTTGAGGTCACACCCTTCTAACAGCCTACACCTGCTTCAAACCACAGTCAATCAGGGTCCCCAGCCTGTGTATCCTTCTGGTCTATCTTCCTTCAGCCAGCCTCCCTGGCTAGTTCCAAATCTGGACACACGAGCGTTGCCAACCAGGTTTGACGGCCTTGAACTATGTTCCTCCCTGGCCCACCCAGGTCCATCCTCACGTTTATCAGCCCCTCTCAAGACCGAGGACAAAGTCACAACAACAGGACACTGGGCACAATGGTGCAGGCAGCTGTAATATACACTCAACCAATGCAAGCACCCAAGCCAGGCTACAAAGCCTTGTTCTCCGTTACAGCCTGGCCCTGCTTCCAAACAACAGGACAGATTTCAGGGACATGAATATGACTTCATGCCGATTTCAGGAAGAACAGAGATACGCATCTGACTGAATCTCTTGTTTCATGGGGTGGGATGGGGGAAAGAGGGAAATGGGTTAGCCCCTGAGAGGCTACACTTCATGAATTGGTGTCAAGATCAGTTGAGCAGCCAAGTAGCATGGGTCTCCTCCTTAGGTTAACAGAGTTTGGGGCTGCACCTAAAGATATTCAGTATATGTCGGTTCCACCCATTTGCCTGGGCCTCAACTCTAGAGGGTGTTAGTTAGACACTGAAAGCCATTTTCTCTAAGACTAACCAGATGAGGAGTCTCCCTCCGATGTGAAAGGGAGCCAGGGAGAAAGAGGAGACCGAGAAGAGTCATCAAGGAAGACTCAAGGTCAGATAGAGGTTAGAAGAGAGGCGTGTCACCAAACTCATAGGGACAGGGCTTCAGCCCGGTGCATCACAGCCAGTGAGGCCTTCGGATGCATACAAGGCTGGTAGGAGAAAGGGTAGGACAGTGTTGTCAGCACCCTTGAGAGGGTCCCGCAAGCACACGCGGTGCACAGGACTGACGTCCCAGCACTGTGGACAACAGAGAAGGCCGACTCAAAAGCCTCAGACTGGTGACCACACGTCCCTCACTCCCAACCCTACCCCCATCCCCACACCTGCTCTCTATAGGCAGAGCTGAGAGGCAAGGCAGCTACAGCTGGCTTTGCCAGCAGCTTGGCAGGAATGCCAGGCCCAGCCTGTCTCCTTGTGATTCCTGGGAGTCGGCTTTTCTCCCTCAGGTCTTTCAGCCCCATGCCTCTGATGAGAACTGTGATGGCAGCTTAGGACCCCGAGGAGCAGAGCCTCTGAGCCAGGCATTTTAACTAGCCTCTGACCAGAGCTTTGAGTCAAGAATGTGTGCACGGTGGGCTGGAGAGATGGCTCGGCGGTTAAGAGTATTGCCTGTTCTTCCAAAGGTCCTGAGTTCAATTCCCAGCAACCACATGGTGGCTCACAACCATCTGTAATGAGGTCTGGTGCCCCCTTCTGGCCTGCAGACATCTACATAGACAGAATATTGTATACATAATAAATAAATAAATAAATATTTTTAAAAAAAGAATGTGTGCACAGAGCAGGCCCACAGCCATCAGAAACTGATGTGGATGTATATAAGGCCTGTGTCCTCTAGATGCCACCTCTGCTGGTTGCAGGGAGCTTGATTTACCTCCTGGTCTACTACAGCCCCCCCCCCCCCCCGCTTAAGTGGTGTTGCATCTATACCCGCAAGCAGAAAGAGATGGCACCATGTGGTTATGTCTGAGTAAGGGCTTTACCCATTATCAACATACTTTGTGCTTGCTGTCTCTTGTGGCAGGAAAGTCAAGAGCCTGGAGCGGTGTCTATGAATTCAAAGTACACCAGATGGGAGTGGATGGGGAAGGTGTCGAGCCAGGAAGCCTGGGATGCTGGACCAGTGTTCCTGTGCTGTCCATGGGCATTCATCTGATGACCCAGGTAGCTGCTAGATGCTGGCAAGGGGAGAATCAGGCTGGCTGCTCTATGCACTGGTTTTCAGGATAGCGTAAGCAAGGGAGCCCCATGCTGCAGGAAGAGGGTACTTGGTGGAAGGAAATAGCCCATGGAGACATTAGTCCTGTATCAGGGCCTCTTTCTGGGGTAGCCTTCCTTTCTCCACCTAAATGAAATCAGCTCAAGCTCAAGAAATCAGCAATCAGCGTGGACTATTTTGGTTTTACGGATCCCAGCCGCCATCCTTGGCAGCCTCTTTTTTCTGTCCCTCCTGAAATTTCAGGCGCTGGGTTTGCTCACCGTGTCTATGCCTACAGCACACCAGCTTACCCTGCCTAAATGATCATTTTACCTTCTGCCTTCTTTAAGAGCCCCTGATCCAGCTGGGTGGTGGTGGCACACGCCTTTAATCCCAGCACTTGGGCAGCAGAGGCAGAGGTGGATCTCGGTGAGTTCAAGGCCAGCCTGATCTACAAGAGCTAGTTCCAGGACAGGCTCTAAAACTACAGCAAAACCCTGTCTATAATAATAATAATAATAATAATAATAATAATAATAATAGCCCCTGATCCTTGGACAGTGATCCCTTGTTTTCTCAGGGACACAAGAGGCAAGCAGATCCCCTTCTGGGCGAGGGACAGTCAAGTGTGCCTGGGAGTGTGCACTTTGTCCTCACCTGCTAGTTCAGCAGATATGCTCCGTTTTGTCTTCCTTTCTGTGTGGGCACACTCCTAGCCTCCCTTCCTGGGCTTTGATGCTAAAATCACCTCCATTGACATAGAAAGTCAGAGCAGGTGCAGAGAGAAAACAGGCAAGGATACAGAGACCCAGGAGGGCAGTGGGAAGGTGGGCAAAGACCATGAATTTTACGCCAGTCTTGGCTTCCATATCTGATGCCAGCTCTACATATCCCAGCCTGTGCCACGAGTGGAGGGGGCGGTAAGTCCGTCATGAAGGCAGGCGGCGAGGACTGCAGCCCCACCCCACCACCTAGTGTGCTGACTGTTGACACGTGAGGAGAAACACTGCCAGGGGGCAGAGCTCGGAGAACGTCAGGCAGGTGGCTTCATCTCACAAAACCACAAAAGATGTCCATGATCAGCCTCGGTGCTGAGTGTCATTTCTCTTAAAATAACAGGACAGTTTGGTGACATGCCTGCTCCAGAGCTTGTGGGTGTGGCGTGGGCTGTGGGATCTACAGCAGGAAGGCAACATCCACTCTACTCTGGAGGCCTAGTGCCTCCGGGAGACCAGACATCAGAAGAAGTCTAAGCCTAAGACATCTTTATTCAGGGTCTGTCAGACCCAGATGCCTCATGGGAAAGCACGGGGAATGTGTCCATCCTTGTGTGCCCCCCCCAACTCATTGCTCCAAGGACCTGACTTCCTAGGAGCAAGAAGAGGTCAGATGTTACCAGCATCACACCCATGAAATGGCTTTGATCTCATTCACAGTGATTCCCACTGAATATTCAACCACAAACCAACAGGAAAGTGAAGGATATTTGGTGACAGCCAAGTACATCTGATCCTAGCTCACCAGACAACAGAGTCCGAGACTATCACCACCTTTTGCCTGCACAGGAACACAGGAACTAGGGCTTGCGTCAGGCTGTATCACCCACAGGTGAGTGCAAGTGCCTGTCTCTTCCTTCCTGCTAGCAGTAGTGTGTTGTATACTGACTCCAGACTACTGAAGATTTTACCCATGAAAGCTAGAGTTTACAGACCGTTGAGGATTTCTAAGTTGTTTTGGTTCAGACATCCAGGGAAGGTGTCAGAACCTGGACTGGAGATCCACCCATCCCACCTCTAACACAAACCTTCCCCAGCCTCAGGTGACTCTCAGCCAGCCAATCAAAGAGGTCCCTGATAGCACCCACTATTGCTAGTGGCTGGAGAGAAGGCCCAGGAGAATAGCCGTCTCTCAACACTGGAGCCAGACATGAGTAGTGGAGAACACAGAACCACGTCTATAAAATCCATGCCAGAACTGGGCACCTTATCCAGGTGGCCACCATGCCTGGTACTCTAATGTTTCCTGCTGAGGTGGCACTGTGTCTATAGGATAAGGGACAACGCCTCCAACAGAAGAGAGGACATATACAGACACCGCAGAGACCCAGAAGGATGACCCAAAACAAGGGCAGGCTCTGAAACCTAGGCCACCTCTCTCCCTTCTGCCCTAGATGCTGCTGGGAAGGAAGATGTCAGGGTTAGGGCTGATGCTGTCCTGAGTCCTTGGTACAGCCTGACTTCTCGCTGATCTGGCCACACAGTCCACATTTGGAATATTCTTTCTAAATGGCTCTTGCAGTTCCTGTAAATTGTTTGTTCCTCCCTCTCGATGAACAGGTGAACTGCCCAACTTCCCCAGGTGAAAACCATAAACATAGAGAATTGGTACTCTGATTTTAAAAACTAAATCTGAGCAAGGTGATAGTGGCGCACGCCTTTAATCCCATTACTCAGGAGGCAGAGGCAGGTGGATCTTTGTGAGTTCAAGGCCAGCCGGGTCTACAGAGTGAGTTCCAGGACAGCCAGGGCTCTTACACAGAGAAACACTGTCTTTAAAAACAAAACAAAAACAACAAGCAAGCAAACAAACAAACCAATATGTTCAAGAAATGGTTCTGAACAGAAGTGAATGAGAAAATGTCTCTGGTTATACCACCAGGCAGCTACAGATTTGGGAAGCTGGATAAAGTATTCAAAATCTTCCAGCTGCTCAACTCCACAAGGTCAAAATGGTGGAAACACCAGGGATACAGTGTTAAAGTAAAGCAGCCAGCCCTGAAGTCATCTCTGCCTCCTGACTGCCTAGGATCTCTCTTTGTGTAGCGGGAAGCTGGGGCATAGTTAGGCTGACAGTTCTGGGAGGTAAGTGAGAAAAGTCCCTGACTTCCCCAGGTCTTGACTTGAGCTCCTGAGACCATTTTTCTGCCCCACTGGGCTTCCAGAGCTTTGGGTCCTGCTCCCACCTTCCCCCTCCTCCCTCCTGGCTACTGGGAAGTCAGCCTTGATTTCTCTGGTTAGGGGCCCCTGGGCTTGTAGTCCTGTTGCGTTCCACTACAGCTGGGGTCCCTCCTTGCTAGTTCTTTCCAATGGATTGCCTGTGGGAGGGCTGAGCTGTCCACATCACATTCTGACACAAATAGAATCCACTGTTCTGGTGTTGATGAACCCACGCAGGCCAGTGGGAAGCACTGCCAAACAGCCACGCCACACCCAGAGTGTGAACCTCCTCCAACGAGATTCCAGGTATGCACCCTGAATGCATTCCCAGAAATAAAGTAAAACACCCAGAAAATACCCCACAGTGCTCAATTTGACTGTCACTTCTGAGCTAAGATGCCAACAGCATAGATAATGAGACACAGAAATTCTGTTTCCAGTCGGATATTATGCGCATAGGCCCTTATACCTTTAACCCCAGTATCAAGGAGACTGAGTGGGAGCATTGATGCCAGGCAGATGCTGTTTCTAGAGGAAAGGAAGAAAGAAAGAAAGAAAGAAAGAAAGAAAGAAAGAAAGAAAGAAAGAAAGGAAGGAAGGAAGAAAGGAAGAAAGGAAGGAAGGAAGAGAATCCACAGAGAGAACAATTGCAATTTACGTATGATATACGACACAGACATAGGACACACATGGGGAAAACTCATGAAAAGGTGACCCTCACTGGCTCTAAGAAATGCAGGCCAAAGCCGTGACAAGATGTGACCTCACCCTCAAAGATGGTGATCGCCAACAGAGAAGCGCCCAAGTACCACAGCAAAGATTTAAAATGGTATAGCCACTGTGGAAAGCAGTATTGGGGAGGTTCTCTCCAAAATTGAAAATATAATTAACATTATTGAAGCAATTCCACTTCAGGGTAGAGCCAGCAGCAACTGAGATCTGGGTCTTGAGGAAATCTTTGCAAGTTTCTGTTCCAGCAGCAGCACAAAAGCTGAAAGCAGAAACAACGGGGGTCCGCGGGCTAGTGAGTGCAAAAGCAAGACAGGGTCTATCCACACAATGGAGGATGATTAAGCCTCAAAAGGGGAATTCTGAGACCCACTGCAACCTGGGTAAACTTGAGAGCATTATGCTGAATGAGATAAGCCAGTCGCAGAAGAAATGCCGTATGACTTCTCCCATGGGAGGTCCCCAAGTGGGCTCCAGGAATTGGGAGCAGATTTGGGGGCTGGGGAACTGGTGTTTCTGGACACGGTATCAGTTCGGGAAAGCAAGAGTCTGGGGGAGTGTGTACCGTTTTGATGTCATGGGATGAACTTGGCAGCGTGGAGCTAGGGTGGCCCTAGGAACCCCAGAAAGAGTTTCCTGCTCGCCCTCAGGACCCCCAGTTGCCTCCTAGACCTGATCTGCCTCAGTGTTCTCTGATGTTCATGGCCTCTTCTCACAAAGGCCTCCAACCTTCCGTAATCACCTCAGCCAGACAGCTGTCTGCAAAGGACCCCAGAGAGCAGATAACTTGTCATGAGACATGACTGCCTGGCCAGACAGGGTTGTGTCTCAGGCTAAAGTGTCCCCCAAGCCCACACCCTGAGCTTACCCTGGCTGGTGCATTCACCAGTTCCAAGGAACCTTACCTGCATCTCAGATCCCACTTCCTCCAGAGTTCCAGAGCAGGAAGTGGAGGAGAGGACCAAGGACTCACACCTGACTTGCTAATCAATCAGTACTGCTCCATGGTAGGGCTTTTCTGCAGAAACTTTTGGGCCAGACAATAGGACAAGGGGATCCTAAACTATTTCCCCAATGGCCTAGGAAGGAAGGGTGAACAGAATAGGATCTCTCTCTCTCTCTCTCTCTCTCTCTCTCTCTCTCTCTCTCTCTCTCTCTCTCTCTCTCTCATCTCTCTCCCTCCCCCTCTCTCTCCCTCCGCCCTCTGTCTCCCTTTCTCCCTCTCTCTTCCCCTCCCTCCCTCTACTCTCTCTCCATCTCCCTCCCTCCTCCTGTCTCTCCCTCTTCCTCTCTCTCTCTCTCTCTCTCTCTCTCTCTCTCTCTGTCTATAATCTATCTATCCCTCTTTCCAGGCAAGTGTAAGCACAGGACACTTGGGAGGGTATAATTCATTCTTTGCAGAGGTGCTCAGTGGTTCCATTGAAAAATCAGAGAGAATAAGGCAGTCCACTGGCCATGATGGACCTAGCTGTTTTAAGATCCCAACTGGTATTTAGAATCATCTGTCCCAACTATCAAAAGCTGTGAACCTCCCACTCTTGACAAAATGTCATCTGGAAGAAGTCCCTGGCGTGCCCCTCCCTGCTGTAACCTAGGTGACTTCACCAAGCCCTTTAAGACCAAGACCTCTTAAAGGATGCAAGAGCGGATTGAAGCTTAGGAGCTGGACAACCTTCAGAACATCTATGGGATGGTCATTGGCATGATGAAAAGATCAGGCAACCAGACTTGATGTCCCTACCCTCCCTCCATCCCAGGATACCACAGGCATGGTCCCAGTTCTCCTGACCAAATGGGACAGCCCTAGCTCCACCGGGTGGGCCTCAAATGTCAATTTCCCACATCAGTAGAGAAAGCAGTAGATACAGTAGTGAAACCCGGGCCAGCTAGATGAAGATCTGGCAATACAAATGGTCTGAATGACATTGGGTTGCTAGTGACCCCTACATCTTTTACCAAAGACATTTGGGGCTGGCTCACAGGGCAGCCAGTGATGCATTCTTAAAGCCTTTTCTCTGGCACCGGATGAAAGCAAGGGGGACTAACATCAACAAGAACATCCTTGCTGGACTAGAACCTGCTAGAGAGAAAGGCCAGAACAGTGTTGCCACGGGCTATCAGGGCTTGGCCTATGTAATGGGCATAGAAAAAAATGCCTTTTAGACATGCAAAAACAGCTTAGCTGGGAACCCCACTACACCAAGGCTTCTCCTGATAACCAGAATCCAGTGACATCACTTACTCAAGATAACAGACACAGTCCTAGACCTTATGACATTCACTAGACAGTAAATGAGCAAAATCCAAGATCTATGTTAGGCTCTGCACATCTGGAGTGATGTCAATTTGATCTGCCCTTTGGCTGGGGAGTCTCTCCCAGGATCCTGACCCTCAACTCAGAGAATTAGAGAATGGACCTGACCCCTTCAGCTAAGATATGCCATACAGGTGAGCAGCCTTGGGAGATAGGCTTAGGACCAAAGTTAGAAACTTAGAGTGTGAAGGTGCATAATAAAATACATCTCTTGTTACACTAACTATGCATGTCTACTCTCTTGTTTGCGACACCCTGTGCACACACACTTGTTACATTCTTACTAATGTAATGAAATGTAACACTTGTTATATTGCCCACACTCAAGACTGCATCTTGTCCTAGAAGAGACAAACCTGAATCTGAACAGATTGATCGCTTTTGTCTGGCTGCACAGACAGCTTCTGCCTAATGGGAAAGGCACATGACTGCCCTCCTGCTCTCTAAGAACCTGCAGGTGCATGTCCAGCTCCATCACCAAAGTCCGAGCAAGCCTGCAGGGTTCAGTTACCATGGGGAGGGAGCCACCAGCGGTAGTCCTGAAGTGGAGAGGGGTCCAGCGAGTCACAGGCTGTGGAGGCCACCATGCTGGTCACAGCTGATTGCTCTGACTCCACTGTAACATCTTGGTCTCCCGCACTAGAGACCCAATACCAGGCCCTGCCAATGTGTGTAAGAATACGCATGGAATATGTGCACACAGCTCAGACATATATGCAAATGCATGCACATAGCACTCCCAAAGCTCCATCTACATCAGCTTCCCTCTCACTTACCAGATCCACAAGGCCAGGGCTGGGAGTGTCATGCTTGCATTTCCCAGAGAAGGACACAGATAAGGTAAAGTTGGGCCCAATACCTGTGTTTCAGGTAGGCTTCCAGATCAATAAGCTGTCCAAGAACTCTGTCCCAACCCATGATGTCAACTACAGTCAGAATGTTTGACCCATGGCATGGACATCCTCATGAGAATATCATCCATGTGAGTAACAGATGGATGTGGGCACTGTTTCCTCATTCCTTCCTAAATATGTCCCATCCTTCTCCAAGTGAGGTCCTTGAGCTTAAAACTACAGGAGCATTTTGTCTTCCATAATGATGAGGTGAACCACAAGGGAGGGGAAGAAACTTCAAAGAATAAATGACCCAGAGACTGCGGCCAAAGGAAACACCTTAGCTGTAGACTCAGGGATCACTTGGGCCTCTGCAGAGCAGGAATCTTGGTTTTAAAAACCACAGAAGCTTCCCACACAAGTTCAGAAAGATACCTGCCCCTGCCAAGGTATGTAGCATAGTAGGTGAATGAGTGATTATGTGAATGAACGGGTGTGCGAATGAGCAGGTGAACAAATTAGTGAATTACTGAGCCCATGGATAAAGGAATGTGTGGGAACTGGACATCCAGTTCTCTTTGTCCCATCATCTGAGGGCCATGAGTGGACAGAGATCCCGTCTTCAGCTCTCTACCCAAGTCCAGTCAAAGACAAAACACCCCCAGTTCCAGGGCCAGAACGGCTGCTGTGATGGTTCTTCTCATCCATGTAGACACATTTGAGGGACATAGAGATCCCAAAATTCAGCACAGGACGTCTCTCCAGGCTCACCAATTCCTTCTTCTACACCCGTAGCTGGCCCACTGCTGCCCTCTGCTGGCTAGCCTTGCCCAGAGCGGGAAGGGAGGGGACCACAGGGGCGATCTAGGGCAGTATCAGCTAGATGCTTCCTGAGCCAGTTGCTAGGGTGACAGACTGCCTGAAGAGCCCTCGGTAGGCAGAGAATGCCACCATCCTTCTACAGGAGCCAAATTCCTCACTCCAGCCCTCCTCAGACCAGCTCATGTGACCCCCAGGCTTAGGGAAGGGGAAAACACACAAAGAAGGCTGTGGTCCTCTGCCCAGGGAAGGTGGGCACATTAGCTCTTTAAGCCTGGCCCTGCTGGAGATGCATGTCCCTATTCCTACATCACTGGCCATGAACGCCCCACAAATCAGACATGGAGGGTACCCCTAGCTCTGTTGCTTGTGTTCCTGAAATCTGTGGGTTTAGCCAAGAACTCGGGTGGGAAGGCTCCAACGTGAAGACAGACTTCAAGGTTCATCTAAGCCCAGCACCTCAGCCCTTGCCCTCAGCTGCTGGTGCATGAAACCCGTAAAGGAGAGGAGGCAGCTGACTCTGGCCACAGCTGTATGAAGTCAGTAGCTGAGGCCCAGTGGTTTAGCCTGTCCCAAGCACTGAGCAGTGACCCACCAAGAACCCATCCCTGCTGGCCACTCCACAATGTGCTGCTCACAACCTTAGGGAAACACCAGTCTCATGCCTCAGCCTCAGTGACCACCAACCTGCCAGGTGGTGGCTGCACCTGCGCCGTCAGCTGCCAGTGGGCAATGGGGAGGGAACAAACATAGAGGGGAACAAAACCTACAGGTACTCACCTGGCCTACCAGAGGCTCATAAGACCATGGCTATGGCCTCTGTGAAGGTAGCCGCCACCCTGAGGACTGAGGAAGCTCCTGATTCGGGGACCTCCCCACAGCAGGAAGCTCACGGAGATTTCCCTGGGACACATAGTTGCTTCTTCAACACAGCTTGCCTCTGCTCCACCAGCCATTACTTCGTGTAAACAAACACAAGCCACTGATTCTAAATGAAGCTGTTTGCCTGTGGATTAATATATCATATTCTCTCCCGAAACAGAATTATTTGTCTCTGGAGGAATCATGTTAAGTCTGACATGGGGAAGGGGTGCCTAACTGTGTCATTTGCATATGCAAATTATCCATCTCTCAATTAGAGGCTTGTGTGTCAGCAAATGAGACTAATTAGATTTATTTATCTATGATAATCAACCTTTCACAAACAAAATAGATCACCCTTTCAAGGATGCTGGACAAAGCAGGCACCAGGGAGGACCTGCCTGATGGGACCCAGGTTAGGGAGGTTACAGAACAATGTTTAGAGGGAGCCTGCTCACCGTAGGTAGCCCAGAATGCTTGCGCTGGTCTCTCTAGGCCGTGCATCCTAGCAGACGGAATGCCCCAGCAGGAGTGCATAGATGTCCTTAAGCAATCTCTACTCTATTGCAGCCACAGCAGGATGCAAAAATGAAGCCAGGAAGCATAGCTTTAGCCCTGCAGGAGACAGAGACCCAAAGAAAAGTCACTGAGATGTGCGTTCCTAGAAACAAAAGTTGAGTACATTTCTCATACAGGGACAGCAGAGCTAACGTTCAGGGGACTCTACACCAGGGTCTTGTCTCTGGAGTCTGGTACTGGATACTGCTATGAGCCGTGGTCCTATCCCTGAGTGTTTCTAGGCACCAGAGGGCAGTCCCTTTAGAGGGACCAACAGAACACACGGATCCTGAACCTTGGGGCTGTAGACATGAAGAGGAAACTGTAGGGGAACTACCATGGCCGCTGTAGTCTCTGCTCTATTCTCCCCTGCTTTCCTGTCATTCTAGATTCTGTATCTCTCACCTCTTGTCCCTTACTCTTCAAAGGCCTGTCAGGAATACTGACTCTCCTTGCTGCCTGTTCCTGAACTTGGGGACACTTCTTAGCATTTGTCACAGTTTGCTAAGAAATAAACCCATTGGCAGAAGGAAGCAGCCCTGACCACCTAGCTTGAGCCTCACCTCCCCCATTGCAGGCTGGGAGAGCCTAGAGTCATGAAGGGAAAAAGCTCTGGAGTGTCTTCAGGGTTCCAAGAGCTGCCTGCTCATCCAGATCTCCTCCAGAACACAGGCCCATCTCCCATCCCTCTACCTGCCCATAAGTGCCAGTTGAGTAGGGGATATCAAAAGCCTATGTTTCTGTCTCTAGAGCCCAGTACTGACATTTAGGGAAACACTTGTTAGTTAAATTGCCTCTTGAGCCTTGGACAGCTCAGGTTTGCTGTGGACTGCCAGAAATGGCTACATAATTCTCAGGAAGCTGCTCTCTCTGCCCTTCCTGAAGTTAACTTCCATAACTTGGCAAGACTCTACATGGAGCAGAGTCTACCGATGCCACAAAGACACAAGGGACAGGTGCTTGTGGGACATTAAGGCAGCAGAACCATCAGCCGGGCCACGTGGAGACTGACGAGATTAAAGCCAAAGAAAGGGATTGAAGCTGGGCATGGAGGCACACACTTTCAATCCCAGAGGACTCAGGAGACAGGGGTAGGGAGATTTCTATGAGTCTGAGGCCAGCCTGTTCTACGTAGTGAGTTTCGAGTTAGCCAGGGCTACATAGCAAAACCTTTTCTAGAAGGAAGGAAGGAAGGAAGGAAGGAAGGAAGGAAGGAAGGAAGGAAAGAAAGAAAGAAAGAAAGAGAAGGGAAAAAGGGAGGGAGGGAGGGAGGGAGGGAGGGAGGGAGGGAGGGAGGGAGGAAAGGAAATGAAAATCGGGGGTGGCTCCATGGGGTGAGCAGGGCAGAAAGGCAGGAGGCCTTGAAATGGTGCTCCTGTCTCCACAGCATGATAGAGGAGTCAGAGAGTCTCCAAAGCGCATCCCACAGGGTGCAGGGTCAAGGAGATATATGGCACAATGAACACACATAAGACAAAATGGGAATCTCCTCCCAGCACAGAGGGCACCTGGGGACTCATGTCATCTTTTGCTGGAAGAAACCCTGGGTCACCTTCTGGGAAGAGACAGGTGGTCCCACAGTGAAGCACACTAGGTGGGGACCCTGCAGGAACTGCCCAGTGTCCCTGACCTACTCAACGGCACACCCAGCCTGCGTTCATACACTCTTCCATGCTGCAGGGATCACGGGACGCCTGAACTGGAATGTGGTAGCCCACTTCTGCCTCCAGACAGGACCGGCAAATAGTTCTATCCCCTTTCCACATCTTCCCAGGGCTTTGCCTTCCTCCTTCCCTGCAAGTGACCAGGTAGATCTGAAGGATCCCTGAGAAGAAGAAACCAAGCCGGTTCCTGAGGGGTCTCCATCCTGCTTTATTTGCTGACATAGCAAACCTTCACTTGGGCTACTTCCAGCAAATGTTGATTTAGAACACACCTCCCCTCTGCTGAGGATGGCAGTGAGCACATCATTCAGTGAGAGAGAAAGCGTGCGTGTGTCTAGTCTAGGTGCCAAAAAGGCCACAACCAATCAAATGGCCTCCTTTGCTTTCTCAGATACCTGAGAGACATAAGCCTCCTTTCTGTCTGGTGTTCCCAAATGCAGACTTGCTTTTCATTCAATCTGACTCTGAACTTCCTGCAACTCAAGTTTTCTTCCTGCAGATGGTCACCCAGTCTCCTGGGCTTTGTGGGTTTCTGACTGTCTTGAGGCATGAGACTGAATTGACCCCTAGCATAGTGGGATCCTACACAGAGAAACCCCAAAACAGGGAGTTTTGCTTTCTTCTGCAAGTCTGGGGAGGGGTGTGGCAGGGAGGGTGAGAACTGGGGTTGGAAGGAGTAGGAAGGAGGCAGGAGATGGAATGCAGGTAGACAAACAGGAGAGTCCTCAACACCCAAACCGCAGAAGGGACACAAACCGTCCAGGGCAGCCCAATCCACCCCACCCTTGCTGTGTGCTGAGGCTGGGAGTCTGGCAGAATCTGCTTTAAATTGGTCGCCACCAGTACAGGGACCTTCTAGCGTAGGTGGAAATCTAATTAGCTAGAAAGCCTTCCCAGTGTCAAAAGGGCATGAATGTCTCTTTATTGCTGTGGTTCCTGGTCTCTGCTGGACTTCACACCCTCATTTTCTTTTCATAGATCCGTGTATGGTAAATCTCAGCTTCCGTACTCTGTGAACAGAGATGCGGACCTGTGCCTGGGGTGGCTGCTTAGCTCATGATGTCAGGAGCAATTAGGATAAATGTCCCTTTAACTTACTCTGGGACGCAACAGAGTTCTCCCCTGATGCAACTATCTCCATTGCTTTTCTGGCCTAACATCTGATTTCATTATTTTAATCTGTTCATAGCGCAACAGTGCACAAGAGTCAGAACCCTTCAAAGTGACGCTGGACTGTTATCATGAGTTGTAGAGTCCGTAAAATGGAGATCTCCAGTAGGAAGTCTGTACTGATAATTGTTTGCTATGTGCTTGCCTAGTGTGTAGGATTCCAGAGCCCTTGACCTGTCCTCATCCTCTATCTACAATCCAAAGAGGAGCTCCCTTCCTGATAACAAATCCCCTGGGCTTCTTAGACAGAAGTCTCTTAGGAAAGGAGAGCCACACCCAGCACAAACAAGGCCGAGCTGCTCAACCTCCTGCAGGATGCTCGACAGAGAAACCCTCGCCACTGTCCATTCCTCTTTAGCTCAAAGCTCAGATCAGCCATCTAGGCAAGCACTGGCCATTGTAAAATATGTGCTCTTCATCTCTTTGACCCTCTCTGCTTCCTCAAGCTCACATATAAACATACAGACGGGCTAAGGAGATGCCTTGGTCAGTAAAGTGCTTGGCATACAAGTGTGATCCCTACAACCCACATTTTAAAAGTTGGGTGTGGTCAAGCATGGTGATGCATGCCTTTAATCCCAACACTAGGAAGGCAGAGGCAGAAGGATCTCTGAGTTTGCACTCAGCCTGGTCTACAGAGAGTTCTGGGGCAGCCAGAGCTAAACAGAGAAATCCTGTCTCAAAAAAAAAAAAAAAAACCTGAAAATGGGGCCAGAGAGATGGCTTAGTAGGGTACTCACTGCTTCTGCAGAAGATCAGGTTTGGTTCTCGGAACCCACATGGTGGCTCACAACCATCTGTAACTGCAGTCTGGTGAATCCAACGTCCTCTTCTGACCTCTGTGGGTTCCTGCATGCACGTGACGCACCTACACACACTCACATACACATAAAATAAAATGAACTTATAAATCTAAAAATGAAAAAGAATTGGGAATGGTAGCACAAACTTGAAGTCCCAAGAGTTTTGAGGCTGAAACAGATAGGTCTCTGGGACGAACGAGGCAGTCAGCCTGGATTAACTGGCAGGTTACAGGCCAGGGAGAGACCCTGCCTCAAAAAAACTAAGGTAGGTGGCTTCTCAGAAGGGACAGCTGAGGTTGTCTTCTGGTCTCGACACACATGCATACATGTGGATATGTGTGCCCACACACATTCCTACCTGCACACAGAAGATATCATACGGACACACAAGCTTGAGTGCATCATGCATGAACTGTGAAAGACACCCCAGAAATGATAGCTCAGAGACCTTGGTCCTGTGCACCAGCCTGTTCAGATAACAGTGGAGATGGGAACGGGTCATGACGGTAGGGACGGTGGAGGTGGTGGTTATGGTCGTGGTGGCAATGGCAGTGATGGTGACCATGACTTGGTGAGGGTGGCAGCCATGGTGGCAATGGTAGTGAAGATGATATTGGTGCTGGTGATGGCAATGCGTGGTAATGGCATTGAGGTGGTGATAATGGTGCTATTGGTGGTCACGATACTGGTGGTGGTGATGGTGGTGATGATGGTGGTGATGGTGGTGGTGGTGATGGTGATGGTGGTGGTGATGGTGGTGGTGACAGTGGCTATGAACTTGGCTCCTAGTGATCACCGATAATTGCCCTAACAGAAGCCCTCAGTGTTCACTTCCTTCCAACATTAGATAATAAATCCCGAGTTCTCCTTGACTCGCTCCAGCGCCCCACACCTCCCCAGTCTCTTCCCCTTCTTGACCACCCCTCCTCCACATCTTACCCTGGTTATCCAGCTCCTCAGTGATCTCAGTCCCACAGCCAACAGCATGGAAGTTCGTGTCTGCAACTGGATTCGGGATGTGCAGAGGAGTAACCACGAGCTAGAGCCAAGGCTTCGAGCTTCGGAACGTGTCAGGGAGCCGTCTAAACCAGAAGGGCCAAGGCCTGAAGAACACGTAGGGATGAAGCAGACAGGGCCTGGCTGTGCCCTCACAGGGCAGTAGAACTCTGCACGCTAGTCCTGGGTCTCCACCACCTGCCCACACCTCCTCCACATGACTTTCCTACAGGATAGACGCCACGCAATCAACTGAGTTAATATGTTACCCTAAACAAGTTAATTACATTATTACTTTCTGACTCTGCAATCACAAGATTTTTATGTTTTGATGCTAAATCGGGTAAAACTTTAAATTATGGTAATTAAATAATTAGCCATAGGTATGACAAGCTAACAAATAAGTTTCGTCTCCTCTGACATTCCCAGTTGGTGCTCCCTGCATGGAAAATGTCTCAGAGAGCTAGGGTCTGTAACCCCAGCAGTCTGGTCAACAGGAGGGGCCGCCAGTGGCTGCTGCCTCCCCTTTGAGTCAGTGGCTGTGTCACTGGGGCATCTGTCCGTTTGTCTTACTGTCAAGGTCCCAGAAGATTCTGTGCATTTGTCACCGGAAAAGACAGAGCCCAATGTTGACCACGCTACAAAGCATCACCATCTTTTACCAAAACATCACTGTGAAGAGAACAGCCACACTGTTGGTGTTCAGACTAGCACAGCGCACATGTAGGAGCAACTGTTGTGGCGGACTAAGGAGCAGTTCCAGCTTAGGACCCAGGGAGCCCACAGTTACCCTTCCTCCTGGATCATATTCTTTTTTAAAAAAGATTTATTGATTTATTATGTATACAGTGTTCTATCTGTCTGTATGCCTGCAGGCCAGAAGAGGGCACCAGATCTCATTACAGATGGTTGTGAGCCACCATGTGGTTGCTGGGAATTGAACTCAGGACCTCTGGAAGAGCAGTCAGTGCTCTTAACCTCTGAGCCATCTCTCCAGCCCCTGGATCATATTCTTCACTCTCCCCTGTGTCCTTTCTCCCTGAAGATGCAGCAGATCCTCGAACACCAAACTACGATGTGTGCAAAGAATGGGTGCTGGGGTTTCTGGACACTTTGGTTTCTAGATTGAAAATCTAGGAATTTATACTTATACCAGGCACAGGACTGGTGTAAGGACTGGAGAGATGGCTTAGCCGTCATTAGCACTCGGTGCTCTTGCAAAGGACCCACTGCAGGAGGCTCGCAACCACCTGTAACTTGAGCTCCAGGGTTTCCAAAGCCCTATTCTGGCCTCCTTGAGCACCCCCACACACTCACACACACACACACACGCACGCACACACATACACACACGCGCGCACACACACACTCACTCACACACACTCACACACATACACTCACACGTGCACGCACACACATACATAATTAAAAATAAAGTAAATCTTTAAAACGAAAAGAAATACTAGGATATGAATGTTCAAGAAGCAATACAAGGTCTGAGGATGTGGTTCAGCTGGCAGAGTGTTCTCCCAGCATGCTGGGTTCAGTCTCCACATAAACGGGGTGCGGTCATCACTCCTGGAATCTCGGCACTTAGTAAATAAAGAAAAGAGTAGATGTCCAAAGTCATCTCCAGCTACATGGCAAATCCTAGGCCAGCCTGAGATACATAAGACTCTGTCTTAGGAGGAAGAGGCAGGGAACAGGGTGGAACAATGGTATGAGCTATGGATTGATGCCACCTGGGGGCTCATCGCTCTTCAAGTTGGCCAAACAAACAGAGCAGCAGTTGAGTGTGACGCCTGTTTCCTTTAGTTCTAGATGTGAGAGTTGAGGCTCTGCTTACCTACCCACTCCTGTGGTAGCAAGGCACGCCAGCCAGGTTCTCCTGTGAGTACACCTGTTCACGTGCGACACCGCAACTGAGGTTGGTCCTGTCCACAGCTCCGCGGAGCCATGATACATCTCTACAAGACACGCTAAACATCTGGGTTTTGGAGGCGTCTCCCGTCACCCTTCACTCTGCAAGGTGGTGGCAGCCGATCCCAGCTTCACTACGCAGCCTCTAGAGGGACGTGCAGCAGGTGAAGGTGGCAAAACAAACAAAAAACAAACAAACCACCCAAAGCCGGTACTGCTCTGACCCTGGCTTATGGACTGTGGAGGAAGAAAGGAGTGAGGCCCAAGGACTCACTACCTCCCCTGCTGAGCCAACTGCCAACTCAGCTGGGTCCTTTGGGTCCCTGGACCTTCTGTCCTCCCTGTCAGGAGGACATCCTGGGAGATCAGTTAGTCCTCATGCCTGAGATGCGGGAAGCCATCTTTCCACGTATAGGAAGGCTTCAAGTGGCAGAGCTGGAGGAATAGTCACAGGAAGGGGACTGTGTCCCCTGGACAGGCTCTGGGTCCCTGTACATTCATACAAGATGTCCCTCTCAGTGCACAAAGAGACGAAACTGCCCGCTAGCCTGGGGGTAGGCGGCAAGGAAACAAAGTAACTCCCCACACTAGGAAGCCAGACACAGTCCCTTCCCCAGGGCCGGCACAGCAGGGCCAGAGAGCAGGCCCTAAGGCACACAGATAGGCTCCCTGGGGTCCCCACCTCCAGCCTGCCTGGACTAGGCCTCTGCAACAATCAGGAAGAGCCTGGTCTTGCAGGCGGCCCCTCAGCCCTGGCCCAGCCTCCACCTGCTTCCTTTCTTTGTTCTCATTCCACCCCTAACTGTTGCATTCAGCTCTGAAACCAAACAGTGTTATTAGTTCCTGACACAATTGCTTGGCCCCAAGCCCATTGCCTCAGTCCCCGTTTGGGGATTTCCACTGTATGGTTTACTTCTCCCTTCTCTGTTTACCTCTGGTACATGCCAACGGCCGGTTCCAGAGCACACATGTGGCCAGGTGGCAGGAGGCTCAACCATACCAAGGCCAGGCCCACCATGAGTGCCCACTGTGGGAGACGGAAGTGGCGATTCCCATCTACCCCGCTTGCTCCACACTCCCAGTCACCAGGATGGGGAGGAGGATATTTATTCTCCTCTTTTCCTACCAGTGGCCAAATTAAAAGTTACTATTTGCACTTTCCACCCCACTGCCTGTGAAGATCGTACTGTGATTATTAGGGTCTTCATAAATAATAATGTGGCATTTTCCAATCTGGCATCTGATTAAGTGGCCATTCTATGATGCCTAGGACTCTGGTCAGACAAGGTCACTGTGGATGGGACAATTCTCCTACCCCGGTGGCCCCTGGGAACTAGAACCCAGCTGTGCCTAGTTAAGTCAGTGCAGATGGAGTCCCGCCCCCATGGAAAGGGGAGGAGAGGCATAGGCCTTCCACTTCTGGAGAGAGGACTTTCCCCACTGTGGGACCCATGGCCTCCTCAAATCCCTCCTCACTTCCCATACCAAACCACCTGGGTTCGGATGCCAAGGAAGAAAGTGGAGGTACTGGGAAGATGGTTCTGTGGCTAAACTGTTTTCTGGGCAAGCATAAGGGCTTGAGATGAATCCCCAGCACCCACATAAAGAGCGGGGCACATCTACATGTGCCAGCCTAGCCACACACAACACATACATACACATACATGCACACACTACACCATACACACACCACACCACACACACCACATCACACACCACATACACCACACCACACCACCACACACGCACCTCACACATATCATATGTACACACACACCACACATACACCACATGCACACAACACACAACACACACAACACATAACACATAACACATACATGTACATACTACACCATACACACACCACTCTACACACCACACCACACTACACATACACACACATACACCCCACCCCACCACACATATCATATTACACATATACACACCACACATACACAACACGCACACACCACACTACACACATACAACACACACACACCCCACCACCACCACCACCACACACAAACATACTGTCTCAGGACGGTAGAGGAGTCAGAGACAACTCCACTAAGACAACTACACTGTCTGGACCAAAATCTCCCAGCCTTGGAGAGCCTTGGACGTGTTCCCCGTCACCATAGGTCACCTTGCTCCCATGTGACTCGGGCTCAGGCCCCATGTGCAGCAGTTGGGACCTCCCAGCCTAGTGCTGCTGCTCCTTACAGACCCTCCCAGCTAGGAAGGAAAGAGGGAGGACCCCGCCAGTAGCTCTCCTCTCCGGGAGGGGCCAGCTCTGCACACCCCTCAAGATACAAAGGAATATTCTAGAGTCCTAGCATGCATGAAGGCCCCAGGGCTTGTCAGGGAGGGAGCAAGGCTGTGGGAACCAGGACAGCATTATTGCTTACTAGTGTGTCAGCACTAACACAGGGCCCCCTGTACCAGACTGCCACTATGGGAGTTCCCATCTTATACCAGCTGCACATCAGGCTGGGTACCCCAGTCCAACAAACTTGCTCCCGATGAGAACCATTGATATTGATTTGTTTAGAAATCGCAGCAAAAACAAGTTTTCAAAATAAGACACTATTTCTTCCCAATTTTTCTATGCATTTGCGTTTAATCTCAGCCAAGTGGAAAATCATCTGTGAAGCAATGTGGGAACCACAGGGGAGAATCATTAACAGATACATTTTTGCCCCAGGGCATCTCCAGGCATGTCCATCTCTCCAGATACTGCAGGAGGCTCGGACTCTGGGTGCTGCAGCCAGGGTGTGATTGCCAGGGATCACACAGAAGCACTGATGGGCAGGCCAATGCAGGCAGCTTCAGATACAGCCTCTCTCTGCAGAGCAGAGCAGTCAATGAGCCCAGCTTGTCTCCTTCACAGATCTTGAGGGGATCTGGCTCTCTGCCCCCTGTCAGACTTATGGCCCCTGTCGTCTGCTTCCTTACACCTTCCTGCCCTCTCCTGCTCAGGCACTAGGGATAAAAATAGGGGGAGGGTCAACAGAATGCAGCAGACAGGAATCAGATTTCCCTGAGCTCAGCTGCCGGAGATTTCCCCACAGATAAGAGGACACCGTGCCCACCATTCCACGCTCTATGTTCCTAGTGGACGGGCACCTGACCCCCCTCTGCTGCCAGTGAAAAACTGGCTCTGCCAGTGAGGATATGAGTAGCTGCCTGACGGCAGGCTGTCTTCCTCCACTGGGAAACACCCGTAAACTAGATCACTGAGTGCCCAGCTTGGAGCTGTCTTTTCAGAGGTCACCCTGCCATTGTTCAGTAAGCACTGAATAGGCTCCTTTTCCCAAGTCCCACACCAGTGGAGAGAGAAGTGAGGAAAACCCAGCCAGGTTGGAGGTCGCTTTACAAGGATGATGAGTTTTGACAAGCGCCACCCTCCTCGTCCCAGGCCGGAGGCCAGACAACAGCTTAGTTCTCACAGGGAGGTGCCCCTGCAGGGTGACGTGATGAATCACAACATTGTGGGATGGCCCTGTCGGGGTGAAGAGCAAGCCTGGGAAGAAACGGCTCTACCCAAAGCCATGTCCAACACTTCAGAAAGGTTTCAACAAATCTGCTGCTGATATTCTAGACAGCCTCCCCCAGAGCAGCCAGGGAGGGAAAATAACCAGAAAGGGGCTGGGGAGAGGCTGAGTAACACACTTCATGTGCGAGCGAAGGAACCTGAGTGAAATCTACAGATCCCCAGGGGGGTGGGGTGCGGGGGGAGCCTCAGTGTCACGCCTGCAACCCTGCGTGGAAGGAGCAGAGACAGGTGGGGTTCCATGACTTGCTACACAGCCAGCGAGCCTTGCCAAACCGGTGAGTTCCAGACCAACCAGAGATCCTAACTCAATAATAACAAAAAATGTGGACCGGGCCTGAGGAATGCCACTCAGGGTTGTCCTTTGGCCACCACAGGCACACCACACACACGCACGCGCGTGCGCACACACACACACACACACACACACACACACATTGGCGGAGGCCACTTGTTTGTTCCCGGCTGCCCAGACTCAAAATAACCACTCAGAAACTATATTATTCAAATCACTGCTTGGTCAATCACTTAAGTGTATTGCTAGCTAGCTCTTACATCTAGAATTAACCCATTTTCATTATTTTATATTTTGCCTACTGGCAAGGTTCCAGCTAGCAGCTAATGTCTTTCCTCTCTGGTGGCTACATGGCTACTCACTGACTCTACCTTCTTTCTCCCAGCATTCAGTTTAGGTTTCCTGCACTGGCCCAAAGCAGTCTCTTTATTAACCAATGGCAATAAAGCATATTCACAGCATACATCACCTCCCACATCTCAAACACACACACACACACACACACACACACACACACTCAGAACAAACCTGCCAGCCTAACACACACCAACACAGTTCTGTATCCAAGGAATACATCCCCACAGTTGCAACAGATAAAGATGTTTTTAGGCAAACTACCTAACCAGCTAAAAGCTGAGCGAAGTCAGTTTGTGCTGAGGATGCACTGACACCATTTAGGCAGAAAGGAAATGGTTCCAGATGGAATCTACACAAAAGAATAAAGAATCAAATCCAGAAAACAGTGGGTAATACACGAGGCAGCCACGTGCACTTTTGGTTTGGTTTGGTTTTGAGACGGGGTCTCTCTGTGTAGCTCTGACTAACCTGGAACTCGCTGTGTAAACCAGATCGGCTTTAACTTAAGAGATCCCCTGCCTCTGCCTCCCAAGTGCTGGGATTAAAGGCGTGCGCCATCGCGCTCAGCCTGCCTGCATGAGTTCTGAGAGAAGACAGGAGACACCACTCACGGTTTGCTCCTGGCTGCCTCTCTTTCTATAGGAAACGTCAGCCCCAGGAGGCTTCTGAGAGGATGCCCAGGAGACGAGTTTAGGGGGACCCATGTCATACAGTCATCATCCCGCAGGCAGGCTGCCTGCCCCCGCAGGTGTTGGCAGAGTGGCTACCTCAATCACAACAGCCTCGCTGGCATAGACTTTCCCGTGTTGGTCCTGAGGGGTCTTGACTACATCAGCTATCACATGATCCATGTTCTGGCCTTTCCCTTTCCTCTTCAATCTTAAGAGGCCCTTCTAAAGCGCCCTGAGATCTCATCCAGGCAGAGCTGCTATGCCCAAAGGATGTCTGGGCAAGAGAGCCCCACCTTTCCCCTCTTCTTCCCCCCACCACCCTGTGCAACCCAGCACCAGCTATCCTGATGGCTATGTCCCTGCCAGTCCTAAGGACTCAGGGCCCACAATCTGTTCCCAACAGCCTGAAAAGGCCAGTTCCTATAGCCATACTGATGGATTTCTTGCATATCACCATAGAACCTCCACCTGACGATAGACGAAGAAAATGACAGAGCCCCACCTTGGAGCACCGGACTGAGCTCCCAAGGTCCTGATGAGGAGCAGAAGGAGAGAGAACATGAGAAAGAAAGTCAGGACCGTGAGGGAACCTCCAGCTGGCGACAGATGGGGAAGGTGACTGAGCCCCACATTGGAGCACTGGACTGAGCTCCCAAGGTCCCGATGAGGAGCAGAAGGAGCGAGAACATGAGGGAGAAAGTCAGGAACGAGAGGGGTGCGTTCACTCATGGAAACGGTGGGACAGAACTAATGGGAGATCACCAACTCCAGTTGGAATGGGACTGATGGATCATGCGACCAAACCCGGCTCTCTGACTGTGGCCAACAGCGGAGGCTGACTGAGAAGCAAAGGACAATGGCGCTGGGCTCTGATTGTTCTTCATGGACGGGCTCTGTGGGAGCCTTCTCAGCTTGGTCGATCACCTTCCTGGACCTGGGGGGAGTTGGGAGGACCTTGGTCTTAGCATAGAGTGGGGAACCCTGATGGCTCCTTGGCCTTGAGAGGGAGGGAGGGGAGGTATGGGTGGAGGGGAGGGGAGGGAAGGGGGAGAAGGAGGGGAGGGAAGGGGGAGGAGGAGGGGAGGGAGGGGGAGGAGGAGGGAAGGAGATGGAAATTTTTAAATATATAAAAAAAAAATAAACCATGAGAGAAAAAAAAAAAAAAAAAATGACAAATGCATGTGACTACCCGGCTTTCCCTGCCCATAAAACCTCACCTGTACCTGGACACAGCAACACAAGATCGGGGGCTTGCTGCCCCCTGGAGGCCTGAAAGAGAACTACTCAAGTCTGCACGACCAACCTCTCTTCAGGCTTCTAGAAGGATCAGAATCTGACCCTCTGCCTGGACAGCAGACTGTGCCCAGACAACAAATAAATGTGCAGATCTCACTGTGACCCCAGAGATCTACAACCCCTCCCAGATAGATACCTTTTTGAGTTCCAGGTGACCTCCTAAGGGTGTTCTCTACTCTTGCTCAGGCAGCTAGAGGAAAGAACACAGGTGCAAAGGATGGAGATAGTTGGGTAGAGTCCTGGAATGGAGGGGGTGGAGCCTTAAGAAAGGGAAGCTTGCTTGGAGCAGGGTCATGCAGTGGGGCCAGGGCTGAGAAAGGGACAGTCATACAGGAACTACCACCCAGCCCATGAGACAGGAGTGGACACCGAGAAACACGAGGGACCAGTTATGTGGGATGAGACCTGGTCTGCTTTAACAGGTTGCTCTTGTGATTTGTGAAGAAAACCACAGGAGAACCAGCTGGGCAAGTCCTGACCTCCTGCTGAGGACCCGCCTGCCTTCCCTGGATGGGAAGAAGCAGAGCGGCTCACAGGTACAAGAGGAGCTAAGACTGGAGCAAGGGCTGATGGTGTGAAAGGAAAAACCCAGAGTCCTGTGGTTTCCAAAAGCACCAGAGGCCAGTGAGCAGAGGAGGCTGGGGAGGCAGGACAGGGTGGGCTGCTGGACACGCTAGAGACACATGTGGAAGAGGTATACAAATGCTCCCAGGGCCCATAAACTGCGGCATGGAAATGTCAGGTGAGAAGAGCCAACCCGGGCCCATCCATTCTCAAAGCAAAAAGACCCCGTGGCATGCTCAAGGGCTAGAGACCATCACCCATCACAGGCACAGAAAGAGCAACGGGAGCCCAGTTGCTTTTCTACTGGGTAGTTGTGCAGAGCTGAGAGGCACCTCCGTCTAGGATAGCCAAGACACAGCGGAATGTCCACTAGGAACACATGGAGTCAGACACCTTGCCTGCTCCCCTCCCCTGACAAGGTAAGAGGTTGGGGCAGACTCTGTTCTCTGTACCCGTAACCTGTACACAGTGAGAGCTGGTGTGTTCCCGATCAGCGTCTGCTAGGCACATCTTCCAAGAGGTATCCTCTCTGAGCATGGGGCTTGTCCCTGAGGGACAGAGCTCAGGGAGGAGGTGGCGCTCACCACAGGGACGGATTCTAGGCCAGGCCAGCGAACCCCTCACTTTGAGTTTGGACAATGAGCAAGTATACTCTGGAGTAAGGTGAGCAGAAGGCATGGTTTGGTAACGGTACGCAGCAGAGGCTCGGGATTCTTCCCTGGAAGGACGCAGACATGTTGTGATATCTGCAACTTAGTTTTCAGAACTGCAACTGTCAGAGCCCAGCAGAAACACCAAGTGGTCTGGGAGACGGAGCAGATGATCTGGTCGCAGCAACAGCTGCAGGCGAGATCTGCAGTCGCCTGAATCTGTCTGCTCAGCATTTGAGGGAGAAGACGAGATTGAGACTTCAGCAGAGACCTACAAAACCAAAAGAACGTTCTAGCACTGACTGTGGCTTAGACATTTCATAAGACCTTGAGGGGCAAATGTGCCCAAGGACAGAATCAGCAAACTAGAGATAGGCGAGGAGAAAGCACCATGAGTAAATTACAGATGAAACCAAGGGAAACAGGAAGGATGAGGAGGAGGGGTTCGAGAAGGATCAAGGCACATACAGCCAGAACCCAGACGAGATGCGAGAGCATGGGGTTAAAGAAAGGCAAAAGAGTCAACAGTTAGGGGCTGAAGAGGTGGCTTCACAGTCTGAAACTCCAGTTCCAGGGGATCTGATGCCCTCTTGTGACCTCCCAGGACACTGTATGCATGTAGTGAACTTACATACATGCAAGCAAAACATCAACACACATGAAATAAAAATAAATAAAAATTTTCAAATAAAAAAATAAAGATTTGACAGCAGGGTTTTCTAGAACTAATCAAAGTCAACAGCAATAAGGCTTTCCAAGAAGCCCTCGAGCCCAAAGGGATAGAAAGATAAGAAGAAAGGGAGGAAGGGAGGAGGGGAAGAAGGGAGGAGAGGAGGAAGGGAGGAAGAGAGGGAGGAAGGGAGGAGGGAAGGGAGGGAGGGAGGGAAGGAGGGAGGGAGGAAGGCTTTCCATCCCACATACGCACATATGAAGGGCCTGAAAACTAGCACTCTACCCCAATAGGAAGCCAAGCAAGCTGAGAATCAATTCCCCTGGATGCATCAGACCACCATGGTCCCAGTCTGATGACCAAGTCCCACCAAACCATAACCTACTGGGGGAGAGTGCCAAAGTCAGCTCAGGAGAAACTTCCTTTAATGGGAAAACTGCTGCAGACTCTGCAGGGACAGACTAGAAACTTCACAGGGGTGCAAACATAGACCTCACTTTTCAAAATATGACCCTTATGGCTCTACCCAAACCTTCACAACAAACGCAGGAGAAATATTCCTTTGTGCTTCAGGTACAAACCACAGCAAGTGAGAGAAGAAAGAAATCAACAAGGATGCATTAACTATACACAGATACTTTTAGCAACGCAACCTGGCCAAATTAACATGCAGAACACGGCACTCTACAAATACAGCGTCCTATAAAAAATATAAGTAGGATATGTAGAAGCATGTGTTCTGTAACTGAACAGATACAGAGAGAGCATAGCAAGGCCGTACAGCACTAGATGCAGCATAGTGTGTTCTCTAATGAACATATAAGGCAAATGCATACATGGTATAAACATTGACACAAACTGATCCCATGGGATGGAGGTCAGAGACTCCTTGGTGGAGCACAGGGAGTTTTAGGGTAATAGTGTCTTTCTGAAATGGGCAATACCAAGAGTCCCAGTAACCACATGCCCACATAGGCGCACCAGGGAAAGCAAACGTCTTCCACTAATACATGACAACCGGTGAAGTGTAGCGTGCCGATGCCACATCTGTAACACTCTGCTTCCTCACCAATTTCCTGCATACTGAAACTGCCCTGAAAAAATAAAATACTAAATTTTTCTATTGGCTGTACATATGCTGTGCCCAAAGAACATCCCAACACAAAGGCAAACAATCGTATTAATGTCTTCAGAGAACAGATTCTCAGACTAACCCACATAGCTACTACAGGATAGCTTTGCGGGGGCTATTTTGTCTTGTTATCTACTGGGTTGTCAGCTTTTTATGACTTATTTTTATTTTATGTTCACTGGTATTTTGCCTGTGTGAGGGTGTCTGATCCTCTAGAACTGGAGTTACAGACAGTTGTGAGCTACCATGTGGGTGCTGGAAATTGAACCTGTGCCCTCTGGAAGAGCAGCCAGTGCTCTTAACTGTTGAGCCATCTCTCCAGCCCGGGTTGTGTGTGTTTTATTTCAATTAAATAATAAGACTTTATCATAGCTCTCTCTGAATCTAGAAGATAAAAACATTTAAAAATGAACTAGCCTGGCATTGGTGGCACATGACTTTAACACGTGGGAGACATAGGCAGGCAGATCTCTGAGTTCAAGGACAGCATGATCTACAGAACAAGTTCCAGGACAGCCAATATTACACAGAAACCCTGTCTTGGAAAACAAAAACAAAACATAAAAAATGAACTAAGTTGGGCATGGTAGCACATGTCTATAGTCCTAGCACTAAGTCAGGAATATCATGAGTTCTCAGCCAGTCTAGACAACAAAGTAAGACCCTATCTCAAAAAAAGGGGAAAGTGAATTTAGGAATTGGATGTAATATCTTTTTTTTTAAAGATTTATTTATTTATTACATATACAGTGTTCTGCTTGCATGTATACTTGCAGGCCAGAAGAGGGCACCAGATCTCATTATAGTAGATGGTTGTGAGCCACCATGTGGGTGCTGGGAATTGAACTCAGGACCTCTGGAAGAGCAGTCAGTGCTCTTAACCTCTGAGCCATCTCTCCAGCCCTGGATGTAATATCTTGATGGGATATGAATGTCTGATACACACATTATTTGCAGCTTAAACACAAGGCACATTTCCCAAGATTGACCGCGTATTGGAAAAAAGAAGTCTCAATTCCATCCAGTAAAACTACCATCCTGAGAGACGTATCCACGAACCATGGGTTGATTGAATTAGAAAAGAATAGGAAGGAAAACCCACAAACACTCATGTGCCTGTGTGTTTATCCAAGATTTACTCACATGCTTCAGAACTGCTTCCTCACGGTGAGGTCTGCTAAGACTGAGCTGGGGGAGTGTGGAGACTGACTGCCAGCCAAACCTGGATGCAGCGCTGCGCTCAGAGAGAAGCAAGGGTTGCGGTGTGTGGACAGGGATCTGTATCCGTCATTCTTCTCAGTTCCCTGCAAGCAAGGGTCTGGAGGGACCTCATCCTTTGTGGCAGGGGGCGTGTCCAAAAGGCTTCTGGGAGGTGGAGGAGAAGTAACAGCTCTGCTCAGATCTGGAAGGCAAAAAAAGATGATTTAAGTCAATCCCCAGAAGCCATAATCAATGTCAACACAACTTATCCACTTCTGCCTGGTGGGTAGGGGCATGAGGGACCTTATATGTTATTCCCATGGAGTAAGGATTCTGTCTTCCGGTGAAAGGGAGTGCTTAAAACATTTTAAATGGGGAAAAAGCTGTGTAGAGATGGTGATCAAGTAACTACATCAGGACTGAAGCAGAACCTTGGGCCTTCTCTCTCGTCACCCTAGGGAAATCACTTAGATCACATCCCTCAGCTAAGCAGCGCAGAGCAGAATTCCTCAAGCCCAGCACAGAGGGAGCGTCAGCAGGGTGGGACTGGGCTGGGAGGATGAGAACATTGGGAAGGTATGGAGGGATGTGGCAGGAGAAAGAAGAGGGTGTCCTGAGGTTGGTTAGGGTGATGACTGTGTATCACAGAATAAACCTGCTGTGAACATCTGTGAACTGATGCTCTAGATTCACTGCACAAATTATGTCTTGATAAACTGTAGTTTAAAACATATTAAATTTAGCCGGGCGGTGGTGGCGCACACCTTTAATCCCATCACTCGGGAGTCAGAGGCAGGTGGATCTCTGTGAGTTCAAGGCCAGCCTGGTCTACAAGCTAGTTCCAGGACAGGCTCCAAAAATTACAGAAGAACCCTGTCTTGAAAAACCAAAAATTATTTATATATATATATACATATACATACACACACATACATACATATATATTATTTATTACAGTGTGTGTGTGATTGTGTGTGTGTGTGTATGGTATGTGTGAGCATACGTGTGTGTGGTATGTGTGAGCATGTATGTGTATACCACAGCGGCTGTACAGAGGTCAGATGACAACATTCAGGAATCTGTTCTCTTTCATGTGGGTTCTGGGGATTGAACTCTGGTTATTATTAGGTTTATTAAGCCGTCACACCAATCCTAAAAACATTTAAGCTGGTGCACGGATGGGAGGGTGTCCTTTGGGGACTAACAGGAACCTGGGCAAACATCAGGGCTTGAGGCCAAGACTTTTCTGTGGTCCTTGTGGCGGTTTGAGTAAGAATGGGCCCCGAGGCTCATGTATTTGAATGCCTAGTCATCAGGGAATGGCACTACCTGAGCAGGATTAGAGGTGTGGCCTTGTTGGGGGAAGTGTGTCACTGTGGTGGCAAAAGCCCAAATCAGACCCAGGGTTGCTCTCTCTTCCTGCTCCCTGATGATCCAGGTGTAGAACTCTCGGCTCCTTCTCCAGCACCACGTCTTCCCGAGTGCCGCCATGCTGATCATGGACTAAACTTCTGAAACTGTAAGCCAGCCCCAATAAAACGCTTTGTTTTATGAGTTGCCGAAGCCATGTGTCTGTTCACAGCAACAGAACACTGAAGACAGGCCCTCAGGTGAAGTGGGAAGTCCATGCCCAGGAAGACTTCAAGGGCATGGACTAGTGCCACCCAGAAGCACCTGGGAAAGGTGCGCGAGTCAGAAGATTCCCTCCTATGAGCTGACTGGAGTGAGGGGCTACAGCCATCACCTGACATTCACACTAGTGCATAGGGACAGCCTCATCCAAAATCCCAGGTCGATTTTCCCAGCCAAACCATGCTGATTCTAAGCCAGGATGGGGCTGTCCTAGTTCCAGTCCCACAGGTTATCCTAAGACCATGCGTGTTACAGAGACGAACCACATTTTACGGGAATGGAAACCTTAATTGGTGCAGACCCCCAAGTCCTCCCTGCCATGGTGAATAAAAGGTAGAAAGAGCTCTGCCTTCTCAGTCATGGTCCCACTCAGTCCCGGGATACCTACAGCACCCAGCTCCAGCAGGGGAACATTCCACGGGGGTGCTGGTAGAGTTGGTATTCCTCCCCTTCCCTGGGAAACAACCCATCTAACAAGGGCCTGAGAAGTTGCAATCTCCCTACCATCCAGCAGGTGGCAGCGTGGCACTGCAAACCCCACCTCTCCTTGCAGCTTGCCTATTGCAAGTTGGCTCTTGTTTTATTTTTTTTATTTTGTTTTGTTTTGTTTGTTATGTTTTTGAGGCAGGGTCTCGTTATGTATCTCTAGTTGTCCTGGAACTCACTATGAAGACCAGGCTGGCCTCAAACTCAGCGATCCGCCTGCCTCTGCCTCCCAGGTGCTGGGATTAAAGTCCTGTACCACCACGCCCAGCAATCTTGCCCATTACAAACAGATGGCGGACTTCAGACCCGTTCCCTGGGTTTCCTTCAGAGCTGGGGACATGTGATATTGAACGTTCTTGATTAACTGGTTGTCTCTGTTTCTTTCCTGTTGTCACGACAAACACCCCAAGGAGAGCAACTGCACTGAGGATGGGTTTGTTTTCTCTAATAGTTTAAGTAGAGTGCATTGTGGTGGGGAAACCAAGCTGGCAGGAGCTTGAAGCAGATGACCTCATCATATCCACAACCACCTTAGGAGAGCAACTGAGTCATGCTGATGCCGCTGTTAATTTTATACAGCCCAGGAAGCATAACTGCCTGTCATCCCACCTCTGCTGTCACAATCAAGATAAACACACGCGTGCGCACACACACACACACACAAACACACATACACATGCACACACACATACACATACATACACACATACACACACATACACACATACACACACATACACACACGCGCACACACATACACACGCATACACACGCACACACACATGCACACACACATACACACATACACACATACACACGCACACACACATACACATACACACACATACGCACACACACATACGCACACACACATACACACACACAGAAAAATCCCCAAAGTTCCACCTCCCGGGTGATTATAGATTCTGTCAAGCAGGTAATTAACACTAACCATCTAACTGGATAACGTCTGCCCTCCTGGCCAGGAAAGTTTAGAAACCGCAAGCCCATCCCATCGCCGACTCCCTAGCAATGACAATGGCAGCCACGGTTAAAGCCTCTGCCAGGTTCTCCTCCAGGTCTCAGGTGGGTCTTCAAGTGTTGCCTGGGTCTCATTCTGAGATTCCTGGAGGCAGGATCGCCATTTCATACTGAGGTAGAGGTAAGAACCGGTGGCTGGCTGTTTTGCTTTTCTGATCCTCAGGTTAAACCCCAGTTTCTGTCTCCGGGTTTTTATTAGTGGTGCTACACCAACCTCCCTGTCTTCCAAGAGGACAAACTCCCCTGGACAGCATCAGCATATGGTGCTGTTGCTACGTGCCTCTCCTCTGGATCCCAGTGGCCCCTGCTACTCGTCTTGTGGACTTTGCCTCTTCTGATGACCTGATCGTGCACCCCTAGAGGAAAAATGCCCTGCACACCCCCTGCTTCTGAGTGGGGGCGACAATATTGGAAACAGACATTCTAGACCAGTTGGGGCACACAAAGCCCTCAAATCTAGGCTACCTGTTGTGTGGAGAGGTGTCTGGGCTGAGACTGAGGCCTCGCCAGGTAAAGGCAACCCCACTCGCTCACCAACAAGGAGTCTGGACCTCTGATCGGCCCTCAAATTCTAACTCCTCTTCCCAGTCAAAACTGAGGAAATCTACCCTATTCTTCCCCCAGGACAAGACTGAGAATCCTTCACCTGAGAAGTCAAGTGAGGGAAACGAGAGGCTGTCTGTCTTGAGCAAAAGGTTGCATCCCCAATGCCGGTCCTCACCTCAAATCATAACTTAAGCAGACTGCGGGGGCCGCATTGGGACGCACTTGGTGGTGGAGCAACAGACCTGGCTAAAGGACTGGATGCCTTCAGGAAGGTGATAACTCAACCCAGAGGGCCAGACCTGTGATCACTTGGAGCAGCAGGCTATGCCTTACCAAGTCCGCCCGAGACCCTGAGGAGAACCCGGCAGAGAGCTACCGCTCAACTCCTGCGGGTAAGGCCCGAAACAAGGCAAGACTGAAACCGGTACCCCAGGACCAGAACTTTTGGGGCAGCGGCCACCCCCACACTCCCCAAAGGAAACAAGAGAAGGCAATTGAGACACCGAGAAACAGGCTACCCTCTCCCGGGTCACCCGGCTCTCATCTCTAGGCTTGTAGGTCTGCTTGTAGCGGATGGAGCAGGGCTGGGAAGACGCGGACAGCAGGTCCCCTCTGATTGGACGACGCAAAGTCCCAGCCCGGCACCTCAGCAGCTTAAAAACGAAAGCCCCCGACGAGCAAGATCTAGAGCGGCCCCGGCCGGCCATGCGCCTTGGCGCGGAAGTGCAGAAGGGGTGGCTGGAGGCCAGAGAGGCCACGCAGAGGCCCAGGGACCGAGAGACAGCCGAGCAGCCAGACGTGCCCGCTGGGCAGGAAGCTGCACTGAGGTAGCAGGCTCCAGAGGGTCATGGCCGAGCTTAAGTCGTTGTCCGGGGACGCGTACCTGGCATTGAGCCACGGCTACACCGCTGCCGGTCACGCCTACGCAGCGGCGCGCGGACCAGAGACTACACGCGGCTTTGGTGCATCCGGTCCAGGTGGCGACCCTCCCCGCGACGCCCTGCTTCCCGCGTCCCCGCCGCGACGGTCGAGAGCAGCGGGGAGCAGAGCGGCGACGAGGACGATGCCTTCGAGAGGCGGCGGCGGCGGCGAGGGCCCGGGGTTTCGGTGGACGCAAGGCGGCGGCCCCGGGAGCAGCGCTCACTACGGCTCAGCATCAACGCGCGCGAACGGCGGCGAATGCACGACCTGAACGACGCGCTGGACGGACTGCGCGCAGTCATCCCCTATGCGCACAGCCCGTCGGTGCGCAAGCTCTCCAAGATCGCTACGCTGCTGTTGGCCAAGAACTACATCCTCATGCAGGCTCAGGCTCTGGAGGAGATGCGGCGCCTGGTGGCCTACCTCAACCAAGGCCACGGTCTCGCTGCGCCCGTGGCCGCCACGCCTCTCACGCCCTTCGGCCAGGCAGCGGTCTACCCGTTCTCGGCGAGCTCGGCGCTCGGGCCCTGCCCAGACAAGTGCGCCGCCTTCTCCGGATCGCCCTCGGCGCTTTGCAAACACTGCGGCGAGAAGGCCTGACCGTGCCGAGCCCCTCCGCAGCCGCTTTCTATTAGACTACCCACTGTCCTCACTGGCCCTATGAGGAGAAGGCAGCCGGACCCCGGACCCTGATTGTAGAACTGTTGGGTGCAGAACCCGAAGTCGGTCCTGGCAGAGCCAGAGGACTCTCCAGATACCACCACATCCACAGAGCTCTCTCAGGGTCCGCTAGGCGTTGCCAGCGCCGTAGGGGTGAGGATGACAGGTTACCAGCTGTGCGCCAAAAGAAAGCCACGGTAGGAAACAGGTAAATGGCTGGTCCCACTTCTGACAGGTGACTCAGCCCAAGGCTCAGGAGCGCAGACACCGAGCACTTCCTAGCACTAGGGATCGTCCTCTGCCCCAATCCCTTCTAGGCCAGTCTGCAGGGCCTTGCTCCAATTAGACGTGTTCCGCAGGACGGGTGGTGTGGCTCCTCACTGGGGGACCTCTGATGGCCCCAAGACTCCGGACCGGGCCGCTGAGAGAGGCTCCACCGCGGTCCTTTGCAACAGAAGTGAGGGCAGATGTAGGAACCCAGGAGATGAAATTTGCAGCATTTTCCAAGTATAAACGTGTTCTGTAACGTTCTTTCCTGCCCAGAGGCTCAGGAAACCCACTCTGGCCTCAAAGTCTGTGGACTCGTCTCTAAATACGCCCGAATCGCCAGCGCCTGCCTCCCGCGGGCTAGGAACGGCGTCATTTCGTGCTGTTTGTTCCAAGGTGGAGTACAGGTCCTCACAACTCTCACGGGGCTACTTGAGGGTCAGCCGAGGACTTCAGTCTAGATTCAGGGTCTGTGAAGCCCCTCTGCTCCAGTTCGGGGACTTCGGGAGGAAGCCCGGCTACCGGTGAGTACCCGGCGCTGAACTAAATGGTAACTGGTCACTCACAAAGTGGAACCGCAACCCAGAATCCTGACACTGTCTCTAGCCGGAGCCTTAGCCAGGAGCCCGAGATGCTTGCTTGTTTTCGCTGCGTGGCCCTCGGCAGCTTCCGCCTCTGTTTACCCAATTATCTCGGCCTTCGTAGAGGTAAAGAAAATCGAGAGAGGGCTGCCTCCCTGCAAAGCGCCTGTCTATGGCGCTTAACTTCAATTAAAGCGCTTGAAAAGGCCCTTTTGTATTTGCAAAATGACGTGTGTGTTAAGTCTTATTCATAAAGACGTATGCTCAGTACTGGCTTCTGCTCATTTCCATTTTTATTTCTTAATTCTTTTTCCGTCCCCTAAACTAATCTGCTTTGCACATTTCAAAACAGACTGTTTTTCAAGTTCTCTTAAAATGAGCAGGGAAAACTGGAAACTCAAGTGTTGTTAGTTCTGGGGTCACTACCCATCATTAACTGAAAAAGTCCTCTATATCTGTTAAGACTGGGGATGGGGTGCAGAATAAAGTATTCGACTTCAGCTTACCTTACAAAAAATAATATTATTAAATTTTAATATCAAATTGAGTGTCCATCTTTGACTTGATTTATAAAATCTGTTTTCAGGCAATGGTATCTATCGACTTGGGATCCTTCTTCCAGAGCCCCAAGAAATCTCTGAGGTTTTAAAACAAAACGCCATTAACAGATAGATGGGGTGCATCTGAGAAAAGTGAAGTGGGGTTCTACACACCCCAGTGACCCCACCTGCAGGAGACTGAAGCAAGAGGGGGGAATTTTGAGGACAGTCTTAGTGAGACCCTCTTAGAAAAAACAAAACATAACAAAACAAAAACAAAAAAAAAAGCCCTTTAAAAAAAGAAAAGGGAAAAAAATCTTTTCCCCTAGAATGAAAGCAACTTTTAAGGAGCTGGGAGGAGTTGTGGCTCATAGGAGCCCATAACGCTGACACTTGGGAGGTGGGGAATGGAAGAGATGTTTCAATTCAATTCAGCCTCAGCTTGAACCAGAATAAGACCTTGTCTAAACAAAGGAATAACAACCTCTCCCCACAAAAAACCAAAACACAATTCTAACCATTTTTTTCTAATAAAACATCTCCAATTACTAATCTTAAATAAAAGTTCAGATTAAATCAGAACATTTTAAAACTGCAGGCTGTTCTCCAAATATCAGCAAAACTTTCACTGGGATCAATGAGTAAGGATGGGGTATTTCGAAGTGAAACTCCATAGTTTTCTTAATTGTGGCCATTCATAAAGTAATATGGTATTAATAAAAACAACTGTGGTCACTAATAAAGCATCCTGGGCCTGCATGTCAAGCTTTGATTCTGAGGTTACCCTCCACAGCTTCTGCACGGAACAGGAAAATTCAGCCGGCAAGGGTGCCTGTTGTAAGTGTAGCTCCTTTGAAGCAGCTCCTGGGGGCTCTGGTTGTTTCTTCCATGGGAGTAAAGGGTTAAGCCCATGTGGGTAAGAATCACTGAGTCCTTGGGGAAGGCACCTCATTTACACCTGGGATTTGAACTAGTACTCTGCAGGGCTCATCTCATCGAGCCCTATTCCTTTTACCTTGGTGTGATTTGTTTGTTTTTTTTGCTTGGAAAGTAGGTGTGGTTCTGTTAAGGTGCAAAGCAGTGTCCCCAGACCTAGGCTCTCCCCCCCACGCGGAGTCAGCATGCCACACACGGGAAAGTGGGTCCCCAGACCTAGGCTCTTCCCCCCACGCCGAGTGAGTCAGCGTGCCCCACACGGGAAAGTGGGTGGTATGTGAAGATTATGTTTTTCCTAAGTGGCTGCATAAAGCATGGACAGAGATGGGTTAAACCATTTTTTACTGGTGATGCTTATGTCTCCACATGCGACCATGACAGCCTTCAAGCTGCCATCTTACTCACAGAGCTCATCTCTGTTCAACCGGAGATGTTTCCGGTTCTTTGTGTACACTCGTGGCTCGTGGCCACGGTGGCCTTGGCACAGCTCCAGGCTGTAACCATAGAGAGCGTTGAAATGCCCTGTGCTTCTTCCCTTTGTCCAATAACTTCCAGGAAATGGCCACCACTTTGGGGAGCATACAAATGCTCTGTTCACTTTCTCTTTTGACACCTACTCATAGAATCTCCCCTCAAGACGCTGGAGTGGAACCAACGAGAAGAACCACCGTCAACTGTCTGCCAAGAGAGGGGATGGGCAATGAGTCTCTGGCCCCATGTCCTCCTGCTTCACTTTGACTGACCACACCCAAGCCAGAGGAGCCCACAATTAAGGCTGGAAGGTGGTGACGACCCTAGGTCCCTCCCACCTGGGGACAGGTAGTTCCCTGCTGACTCATGGGTGAAGTTAGCTTTGTTGGGTGCTAGTTGAGCACCTCAAAGACACTGACTTGGCCTATCTGAGAAGGGTCTGGGGAAGTCCAGCTTACGGGAACAATATGATGGGTCCAATGGCTCCCTAGGAACCACGTTGCCCAGTCAGGCCCCTACACCATCTTTAACCACAAACTGTCTTATCCACTCCTGGACGTCTTTTGTTGGCCAGCTACTCTCCCCAGGGCATCCAGCCTGCCACATAGGTCAGGAGGCTTAAGGTTATCTGATTTAAGGGCCAAAATCTTAAGTTCAACATCACCTCTCTTCCTCTTTGTTCTTAAATCACACACGGACTGGTCTCTCCTTACGTTTCCACGCTTTGTGATTCCTGTAGCTAGAACATTGCAGGCATCAAACCTGCTTGCTGAGGGTTCTCCCGTCAACTCCTGGGGCTTGTGGGAGTCCCCACAGACCTCCAGGTTTCGTATACACAAAGGCCTTTGTTTCTCGCAAGTTAAGAAATATACTGGCCTGAACCACAAACACACACACACACACACACCCCACAGAGCCAGGCTGTGGGGCCATCCAGCCACTCTGGATATTACTGAAAGTCCAGCTCCAGCCGCAGAAAAGTGGATGTGAGGTGACCCCGAGGTGCCCCTTTCCAACATCCCCCTCCAACTCTCTGCCACTCTCCTGGCTCTCCTATACCCCCCCTTCCAGGCAGGTGGGCCACCAGATGCTTCATTTTGTTCATTTTATCTCAGAGCTGAATGTAAACCCTCTCTCGTGCAGATTTACCCAGGTCACTAGAGAACCAAGTAGAAGCATCTCCAGCCCAAATGAAAATATCAACAGGAGAGACTTTGTAACTGTGTGATCTGTGTGTAGGCATGTGCACACACGTGTAGACACCCTCAGAGACCGGAGGGATTGGATCCTCCTGGAGTTGAAATTACAGATGTTATGAACACCTGGTGTGGGCGTTAGGCAACAAACTCAGATCCTCTGGAAGAGCAGTCAGTGTTCTTAATCATTAAGACATCTCTCCAGCCTCGAGAGGCACTTTTAGAAATTTTTTCACTTTTACTTTTACACTTTTACTTACTGTGTGTGTGTGTGTGTGTGTGTGTGTGTGTGTGTAGGGGGGGGTGGATGCACAGCACAGAACAATGCTCAGGAGTTGGCTCTTTCCTTCCACCATAGGGGTCCAAACCCAAGTCGTCACCTTGGTGACAGGTGCCTTTCCTGCCAGCACAGGAGGTACTTCTTCACAAAGGACAAATACTATTTTTGTGATTTTCCTTAAGAAGTGAAAAGCCATCACCTCAGCCCCACCGTCACTAGGGCCACACCGTCTGCTGTGCCAACGGAAACAACCTGCAGTGCATTGCTGAGCAGAGGCTCCTAAGCCTGGGTTAATCCGGCAGAGAATGATGACAGCAATTTTATAATGTAAATTTGTTTGTGATCTGTTTTTAGTCTTTATTCCCTTTTGAAGGGATGGAGATAGAGGGATTTGCAATGTATTAAACCATTTCTCTAACAATTGCCTCTTTGTAACCAGCCGTTCTGTTCCAACACCTCAACAACAGTCTGTTCTGAAAAAACCGGAAAGTTATGACATGAACGCAAACTCACCCCAGAGAAACAGAACCCACATTGCCACGAGCACAGGAAGGGTCAAACCTTTGCTAACTGACTTTCAAAGCCAGTTTTGTCCCTGCAGTGAAAGTGAGCCAGGTCCCTGCTTTGCCAGCCCAGAGATCCCCTGGGAGTGTTTACTTACGTCTGTAGAGAAGCTGATTTTGAGTGGCTGCCGGAAAGGAGGGTGACATTTGTGGGTTGCACGCATGGAAGAGGGCCTCCAGGCAGGCCAGCACTGTCCTGTTTCACAAGAGTACACCTTTGTACACCTCCAGGGCTCAAGCAGCCAGAGTCTGCATTTTTGGGAGGCATGGCCATCACAATGTAATGTTGAGCTGGGTGTGACCCCAAGACTCTCAGGTCACTTGGCATGCCCACCTCACCCTGGGCTACTAGCTTAGGGGCTCAGAATAACAGCCAGCACATCAGAGAACACCCATCTTTCTGTCCTGTTTCTATCTCCGATTCCCACTTTGTCCAAAGCAATGAACCCATAGTTGTCACCCTCCCATAGCCTCTGATTTAGCCTGACAAGAGGCTAGCTGCATCCACGGCTGTGCCCAGCCTGCTCAGCACTTCCCAGTTTCTGACTACTCACAGCACCGATGTTCTAAAACCCCGGAAACAGTCTCTGTGCACCTGGAAAATTCCATCTTATATAGCTCCAGCAGACCCTGAGGTATCACGTGACTCTCAGACTGCCTTGGTTTGTGCCGTGGTCCCATGGTCTGGTGAGGGTCAGAGGCCATCCCAGAGGAGCACGCCATGACCTGCCTGTCTGACTGGTATGGCGTGGGTGGGAACCAGGACTCCAAATTCTACAGACCTTCTGAGTGTGTCTTACATAGATCAGAACATGGCCCGTGAACTGCACACTAGATTCAGGGTTTAACATATTCAAGCGGGAATGGCCCACGGTGTCAGAAATGCACATATGCACCATCAGTCAGCCAGTTGGCACCAAGGGGTCTCAGCAGCAGACTGCTGCAGGACTGTTGGGACAAGCACACTCCTCAGGCGGCCTCTGGACAGAGCTGTTCCCACCCAGTGTATCCTCACACACCCCACAGAGGATGCCAGGAAATCATAACTTCCAATGTTTAGGACAAATGAGATGATGTTAATTCAGAACTTTTCAGTCTGTTCTACCTTAGTGAACTCAGAGCACCAGAAGGAGGAAAGCATCAACCAGAACAGACAAAGCCACTGCTGGTGGACCTGCACCCAGAGCAGGTCTGGTCCGTGTCCATTCCTAGAAAATGGCTCACCCCTCAAGCTTCCTCTCCGAACCATGCCACTGCCACCTGCAGCCAGTTTGGGAAGAGACGTGGGTCCTGCCCACATATGCCTCTCTGTGAGTAGCCCTTCTTCCCCCAACCGTCAAGTTCTCCTCGAAGTATCCCACATGCATTTTTGGGGTTCAATGCCGTGTTTACTGCCCACAGATGAGGTGCTAATGGATCTGGTTATGGAAAGGCCTGGTTTCTCTAGAAGGCACCACCACCGCCTGGCATGTGGTGATATTTTGTTTACCTATAACAAATAAAGCTTGCCTGAGGATCAGAGTATGGATCGAGCCACTAGTCAGCCGTAGAGTCAGGCAGTGGTGGCACACACCCTTAATCCCAGCACTCAGGAGGCAGAGGTAGGTGGTTCTCTGTGAGTTCAAGGCCACCCTGGGCTACACTAGATTGATCCAGTCTCAAAGAGAAACCGAACCAGGTGGTGGTGCCTCCACACCTTTAACCCCAGTACTTGGGAGTCACAGGCCTTTAATCCCAACACTAGGGAAGTGGAGACAGGAAGGGATAGGATGGGCAGAGAGAGGAACATAAGGCAGGAGGAGACAGGAGCTCAAGGCATTCAGTCTGAGGATTCGTGGAGACAGGATCTTGCCTTTGTGAGTCTGAGGTTAAAAAGTCTCTCCAGCCGGGCGGTGGTGGTGCACGCCTTTAATCCCAGCACTCGGGAGGCAGAGGCAGGCAGATCTCCGAGTTCAAGGCCAGCCTGGTCTACAAGAGCTAGTTCCAGGACAGGCTCTAGAAACTACAGGGAAACCCTGTCTCAAAAAAAAAAAAAGTCTCTCCAGTGACTGGCTCCTTTATTTCTCTGGTCTTTCAGTTTTCATCCCCTTATATCTGACTCTGGGTTTTTATTATTAAGACCAATTAGAATTTGAACTACACCCAGGAAAGGGCCATGTGGGGCCGGGTGGCTTCTAGTTTGAAAAGATGTGGTACCTGCTCATTAGAATTGAAGGACAGACTTGCAGAACTCTAAGGAACAGGGACACAGTGTGTGATATCTCATTGGAAAATAACTATGCTAACAGATGGCAGAACAGACAGACTCCAAAGACACTGCCTGTCTTAGGAATCTCACTGCAACCTGTAGCCCTCCAATCACACCCGTAAGACGAACAGGACCACAGAAAGGATGCTGGGTTTCAACTGTTCCTACCCCACACTCTGGCCCATCACACGGGTGAATAAGTTCTCTCTGGCACTGTGACTCTTTCCTCAGACCCTGTCCCCAGAGACCATGCCTGAGATGGGCACTCAGGCTTCCCCCTGAATCCCACCTGGGCTCCCCTCCCCTACTCTGTGGAGTAACGGTGATGAGACCCTATGTTCTGAGGGTTAAATGGGACAGTCACATTCCCCAGGTCCCCAAGCTCACTGTTTAGGCAGCTGAGAGTCACATGGCTTCTGCTCAAACATCAGTGACGTAGCCTTGTGGCTCTTTGGTAAAACTCCCTGGTCAGGGACTTTCAGGTAAAACCAGGGCCTGGGCTCCCACTGAAAGAATATCTGTGGCCAACAAAACAAAACATCATTGTTCTGAAAGGCCCAAAGGTGAGAGAATGCACGATTGCTCTTCAAGGGAGTAGATCAGTCTCCCGCCATAGGATTCTTTCCTTTCCTTTTCCTAAATTAATTTATTTTGTTCATATGGGTGTTTTTCCAAATGATGTCAGAAGAGGGTGTCATATCCCCTGGATCCAGAGTAACAAACAGTTGTGAGTCACCATATGGGTGCTGGGAATCAAGCCAGGGTCCTCTGGAAGAGCAGTCAGTGTGCTTAGTCACTAACATCTTCCAGCCCCCCCCCTTCTCCTCTTCTTCTTCTTCCTCCTCCTCCCCCTCCTCTTCCTCCTCCTCCTTCTCCTCTTCTTCCTCCTCCTCTCCCTCCTCCTCCTCCTTCTCCTTCTCCTCCTCTTCTTCTTTTTTAATCATGGTAAAATATGAATAACATATATCACCCAAACATTTTCTTGCGTGATACCAGAGACAAACCTGAATCTTGTACATGCTAAATAAGCAATCCTATCACCAAGCTACACCGCAACTCAATTTTAGCCAATTTCATGTGTCTCATCCAGCAACACTAAAGATGTTCACAATGTCAGGCAACCCCCATCTTTCTCCAAAACATTTTTACAGCTCACAATTTTCTTTTTAAGGCACGTTTATTGAGGAATTATACCTGTACAGAAAATGTCCCCTTTTGAGATCTACAGTTCTATGGGTGCTGATACTACACAGTAAATACTTGTGACCATGACAAGCTATAAAATACTGCCAGTACCTACCCAAACCCCCAGCACTCTGACCCTGTGTCTCTGATCTTCCTTTGTGCAGGTGATGGCTCCAGAGTGTTGCTTCAGTTCATCAATTAAAAGGGAGGGGCTTAGCTGGTCGGTGGTGGCGCATGCCTTTAATCCCAGCACTCGGGAGGCGGAGGCAGGCGGATCTCAGAGTTCGAGGCCAGCCTGGTCTACAAGAGCTAGCTCCAGGACAGGCTATAGAAACTACAGGGAAACCCTGTCTCGAAAAACCAAAAAAAAGGGGGGGAGGCTTTGCTCAGCACAGACCAACCCAGGTTTCTTATTGTGCCTCAACCCATCACAAGGGTGAGAACCGATCTATACCTGGCATTGAGAAAACAGGACAAGATTGGGAGTTTAGCTCTTACCTCAGACATGCATTGCCTGCCTGCAACTACCATGGCTATCACCCTTATAGAGTCCACACCCCTGATTTCTATAGGTGTTTCCTCAAGGGAGCCTCTGGGTATGAGAGACATTTGGGGATGAAGAGCCCAGTTTGAACTTAATCTTGCTGGAAAGATCCCACAGTCTATCCCAAGACATCTAAAGAGGTTCCTGCTATATAGCATATACAGAGAAGCCCCACCATGAAGGACCAATGCAGAAAGCCCCTTCTGAGCGAGCTTGTCTCCTGCATTCCTAGAGAGGCTTTTATGGCTCAAGCACAGCTAGGGCTGCGGATCCGCCCAGCAGGTGGAGATAAAACAGGAGGGAGAGTCAGGGTCAGCCTGAGCATCTTGAGTGAGGGAAGTCTCCATGAGCTGACTAAGCAGAAATGGCAACCTAAGAGGGAACATGTGGGCCAGGAGCTGTGGCTGAGCACTTGGTTCCCATGGCTGGAAGCCTAAGCAACCACAGACTTTAACCCAGCCCAGAGGGATCTTACGAAAGAAAGCTCCTATGAATGGCAAGGAAGAAAGCCCTGGATACATTGAAACCATCCTTAATGAGCTCTAGGGGAAGACACAGCTGAATGCTGGCTGCCTCCCAGAGACAGAAATGGGGGTGGGGAGTTTCCAACTCACATGTCATCTCCCGTTTTCCCTTTTGTACTTCTGTGATCAGGAGATATCTTTAATAAGTAAAATAAGCTGTCAGGGTTGAGCCACTCACTGCTCAGGTGACAGGACATGCACACGCGCGCGCGCACACACACGCCTGGAGGGTTATTCAGGGCCACTTCTGCGCTGATGCAGAGCACACACAGGGATTTAAAATCCCCCAGTGGTAACAGTTATGCATCCAGCCAATGGATGGTAGAGATGAAGCTGTGATTAAATTTCCTTCTGTAATGACCCTAAGTAAATCTTTGCAATTTTCATTTTGCTGAGAATTAATATAGATCGGTGCCCTTGTCGCGGACTCCCACTTTAATCCAAAATCGCTCGTTAAGAAGAGACCAGCAGACGTCGGTGGGCGAGACCTGTGGCTGAGCCCTGGATGGGAATACCAGGGCAGGCAGGCTCCAGATGGACAGAAGCAGCTGCCCTCGTTACGTGCTGGGCGCTGACCTGCTTCTCTACACATTAGACATATTAAACGAGACCGAGAAATCAGAAGAAGTTGCACCGCTAGGGCCCCCAGGGAAAACGCTCTGCTGTTTCTTCTGAAAGATGACGGACATTCCTGCTCCCTGGGCTGCTGGGAGCAGGGCTGGGAGTTTGCAGTCCAAGCCCAGAATGAAATAAGAACCCTTATTCCAAAACCATTAAGGATTTTAGAACGATGACAGTAGAGTCTTGAACCATGCTCAGATCCCTTTATAGTCGCTAGGCCCTGGACAATGCCCAGGTCATAAAGTCATTAGACACCCAAGCCCAGGGAGAGCCTTGCACCCTAAATTGACTTACGTCAAATTTACTATCTTCTTCCTTCTCCTTGCATAGCCAGGACCCAAAAGTCACAGCCATATGTGTCATTGCCCACACACACACACACACACACACACACACACACACTTGTACATGTGTGCACATGTACACACAAGTGCACACTCACACATACCTGCATATGTTCACACATGCAGTCCACACATGTCTAGACAGGTACATACCTATATTTGCACATACCCGTGCATGCTCATCCACATACCTGTACATGTGTGTACACATATCCACACACTTGCATATGAATGCCTTACACACAATTCTCTGGACACTAAGTGGTGGCAAATGTGTCTGCTGCTATAACCCTTGCTTTGCCCAGAAGGATGAAACCCATTTGGTCTTGGTGTAAAGATCCAATACAGAGTGACCACTGGCAGCTCTGCCCTTGGCACTGCCAGACCATGGTATGAGGCCCAAGCAGCCCGGTGACCGGATGCCAGTAACTTCCATTCCCTCAACCAGGACCAGGAAAGGACTGGGCCACTTGCTGAGAGGACACTAGGCAGCCACCCACTAATAGCATCCATCCACCTCGTCCCTCTGATGCAGACAGTTCCAGGACCCAAGTGAGACATGAACAGAAGAACTGTTTGCAGCACATACAGCCTCCATTTTGGTTCTCATTGTTTGAGACAGGGTTCCATTGTGTAACTCTGGCTGGCTTTGAACTCCCTCTGAAGCTAAGCTAGTGCTATATTTGTAGAGATCCATCCACCTCTGCCTCCTGAATGCTGGGACTAAAGGCTTGTGCCGCCACGTTAGCTTGGCCACATGGGGATGTTTTCATGGGCTGAGTGATGATCCCCACAGGGTATAAATAGTCCCAGCATAGCATGACCTTAGCCACCATGAGCAGGGCTTCCTCCTTCCCAGAATTCTCCTGTTCTCCTTGACCCGCCTCTACTTCCTGTCTGGTTGTCCCACCTATACTTCCTGCCTGGCCACTGGCCAATCAGCATTTATTTAAAATGTAATTGACAGAATACAGACAATTCTCCCACACCACTCTGACTTTCTTCTGTTAGAGGAATCAGAGGCTCTGAGCTGGCCAGCTGTGTGTTCCTTAACCCTTTCCATCCTGGCATACATGTGAGTGCAAAATGTTGCACACCTGTGAACATGGTATGGGGGCGCTACCTGATTCCAGAAACTACTCAGCAAAGATACCTACCAGCCCAGCAGCCCCTCAGCTCTCTTCCCAGGAGCTACACTGTACATGTGGGGTCCGTGCTATTGCTGTGTATGCCGCTCTCTCTGGAAACACAAGTATCAGTGAGAAGAATCATAGAGTCATAGCTTGTTGCCCTTGCCTCACAGGGGAGACAAGAGGAGGAGGTGAAGGGGTTCATCGCAGGTCCTTCAGTTGCTGCCTACAAGTACATAAACCAAGGTCTCTGTGACTCACCCTCACCCACAGAAGACCCATGCCCTACCTAGTCCAGTCAGGGTTGGGGTGCCACCTTAGAAAGTTTCTGGAAAGAGATTCCATGCAAGTTTCCCTGAACTCTGGTTTTCTAGATATTCACTTTAAGACATTATAACCATAGCCAGGCAGTGATGGCTCACGCCTTTCATCCCAGCACTTGGGAGGCAGAGGAAGGCGGATCTCTGTGAGTTTGAGGCCAGCCCGGTCTACAGAGAAATCCTGTCTCAAAAAACAAAAGCAAAAACAAACAAACAAAAAAAGACATCCTAGCCACATAGCATGGAGAGCTACCAGAAGTTAGAGGCATGTTGTGAGCCACCCTAAGAAACAGACTATAGTAGCCAGGCTTTCTGTAACAGGTTGAATCCCAGTAGCCAGGAGGGTAGCCTCAGCCCTCAATAGCTTCAGGAAACAGTGCCTGATCCAATGGAAAGGAGAGATCAGGGGAAGGAAGAGGAAGGGAGGATAAAGAAAGGAAAGAAGAGAAGGGAGGAGTAGGCATGAAGGGATAAGAAATAGAACAGGGGAAGAGAGGGGAGAGGAGGGGGGGAAGTTAAGGATCGGAGATGTGTTGGTTTGGAGTAACACCTTCCCATCTGCTCCCCTTCCCACCCCCTCCCCTTCCACCTGTACCCTTCTCTCCCATTATCCTCCCACACGCATTCCTGCGACCTGCACTATGCTGTATCTGCCCCCTCCATCACCTATTACAGATCTGTAGCCCTAACTCCTCGTTTCCAACCAGCCTGATGGGCCAGTTCCCTGCTTGTCTGTAATTTTCAGGCTCAGAAATACCTTCAAGGGGCTGGGCGGTGGTGGCGCACGCCTTTAATCCCAGCACTCGGGAGGCAGAGGCAGGTGGATCTTTGTGAGTTTGAGGCCAGCCTGGTCTACAAGAGCTAGTTCCAGGACAGGCTCCAAAGCTACAGAGAAACCCTGTCTCAAAAAGCAAAAAAAAAAAAAAAAAAAAAAAAAGAAAGAAAGAAAAAAAAGAACCTTCAAACCTTCAAACCTTCAAGGTAGACAAAATTCATCGAAAGGCTGGGTATAGGTTGCTGACCTCTCACACAGATTCTGTGTGATGACCAAAAGTGTCCCATGAAGGGAACTTTGGGGGTATGGGTAGAGAAGTCTTTGAGTGGGCTGGGCCAACACTGCCAGGATGGATGAGTTTTTAATCGCATAGCTATGAGAACCTGTGAGCCAGCCTAGAGGTGAGTCCCCTGCTCAGCTCAGTTGATCAGTGACTATTTCACCTGTATGCCTCATCTGGTTGCTTTCCCTGAACACTTCACCTGACCAAGTTGGTCATCTCGTAAAAGGAGTAATTTTATTTATCAGGTTAGCCTGTGGATGTATCTATGAGGGATTGTCTTAATTATTAAATGATGTATAAGACTTCAGTCCACTGTGGGAAGTACCACCTCTAGGCATGTGTTTGTGGACCATATAAGAAAACTAGAAAGCCAGGCAGTGGTGGCACATGCCTTCAGTCCCAGCACTCGAGAGGCAGAGGAAGCAGATCTCTGGGAATTCAAGGCCAGCCTGGTCTACAGAGTTAGTTCTCAGATAGCCAAGGCTACACAAAGAAAATCTGTCTTGAACCCCCCTCATACACACACACACACACACACACACCCCAAAGGAAATAAGCAAGGTCAGATGGTGGTGGTGCATGCCTTTAATTTGGGAGACAGAGGCAGGTGAATCTTAGTGAGTTTGAGGCCAGCCTTGTCTACAAAGTGAGTTCCAGGCAACCAGAACTATTACACAGAGAAATCCTCTCATAAAAAAGAAAGGAAGGAAGGAAGGAAGGAAGGAAGGAAGGAAGGAAGGAAGGAAGAAAAGCTAGCAAATAGTCTGGAGAGACAGGCACTTGCCGGTCTTGCAGAGGAGCTGGGTTTGGTTCCCAGTACCCACATGGTGGCTTTAACACCAATTCCAGGGGATGTGATACTCTCTTCAGGACCCCACAGATTCCAAGTACATATGTGGTATGTATACATTCATACAAGTAAAACACTTACGTACATAAAGTAAATAAACCTAAAGAAAAAAAGAGAGCTAGGTAAGTAGAAGCTTGGAGTGAGAAAGCATGACAGCAGGCCAGCAATGATTGCCGCGCCAGGTTCCCACTGAGTTTCTGCCTGACGTCCCTCAATGATAGATGTGATGTCATAGAATGCCTTCCATGTGAGTCACACTGCCCATCCTGGATCCGTGTCAGTGCTAGGGACCTCCATGTAATCATATGCATGCAGTGGTTTGAAAATCAGTCTCCTGGATGCTAAATCACAGCTGGGGTCAGGAGCTCCGCTGATCCCCACGGGATGCGTTCTTAGCTCTTTCTTTGTACCATGTGGTGTGTGGGCTGCCCCTGGCTCCTGGGAAACCTCAGTGGCCCTAGCCCCTCCTCCAAGGCCTTCTCTCTTTCCCTCTCCCTATTGTCTGGGTTGACATATGGTTTTGCTCAGGGTCTGGGCCATGTCCACTTCTGCAACAGGAGAGAGAACTGTGGCCTCCATAGGTCCCTTTGGGGTCTCCTGGCTGCCAGAGATAGTTCTCCAAGGAACAATTATCTCCAGCAAGCAGAGTTGGGAGACCACAGCTGGTGAGAGGCTTCCACAGACCGGACTATGCCCTCTTCATAAGCCCGGCTCAGCTTGCCAGCCACAGCCCAGCTCATACATATTGATGATGCTCCCTCGTGTGTGGAGCAGCTCCTGGCTTCATGGTCCTAAGCGGACTGCTGCAAAGTGCCCTGCTCCAAGATCGATCAAGCTTTGTTGAGGTATCAGGCCACACTGTGGCGACCTCGATGGATGCCCACTTCAAAACCTCCATGCGCAGAGCCCGCACCAAAGGATCCGGGGATGTTTTTAATATCACACACTTGCCTCAGGCGAGTTTTTCAATCTCCGTCTAGTGGGGACTCGGGCTTTTTATCAGCAAACGCCTTAAGCACTTTGTCAACTGGACATCTGGCCACTCCGTTAAAAAATGTTCCTTTGCTGAAATATTTAGCGGTTCTAGCAGGGGCCTAGCTGGAGACTCGGCTGCCATACAGACACTCGTGCCTAGCAAAACACAAGTACCCCACTAGCAACCTGGTGGACCCCAGACCGAATGGGGTCCACTTTGATCCCCAAGCCCCTGGTCTGTAGGAGCCTGGTATATCTACCTATCAGAATCTGTTTGCATCTTGAGGCAAGATGGATGGTCTTCTTTGACTTCTTTGTTTATAGCCAAAGATCCTGGGAGACTCTGTGAGCTCAAGGGTCACAAACAGACACAGACTAACAAGACAAATGCTGGGCACACAGCAGCAGCCCTTGGTGCACTTAACTCTGCACAGGCCTCCACAGGAACAACACATCGGCCAGTGCCTAGACAGACAAGCCATGTCCCGTTGTGGACGATCACTCGGTCAAGAAGAGCTCAGAGCCCTGACATGCTACAGCACAGATGAGACTTGAACTGTAGTCGGAGGAGAGCCACAAAGGCCAGAAATGTCTCCGGTTCTCTCTTTTCTATGTAGAGCAGACAATAGTGAACCCACAGGGACCAAGAATGGCCACTGGGGGCTACCAGGACCTGCCTGTGTTAAGGGGGGGAATGAGAGTGACTGGTTCTGAGTAGTGACTATTCTGTGAAAAAGATGTGGAGACAAGTGTGCTAGTTGCACAATTACAATGTATTTGGTGCAGCTGAAATGAGCCTTAACACTCAAGTGATTTGGCTTGTTTTATTATTATATTACACACACACACAATAAATAAAAAAAAAAACCTCAAACAACAACAACAAAAAAAAAACAGCTGGGTAAATGCCTTTAAACCCAGCAATCAGGTGTCAGAGGCAGGTGGATTTCTGTGAGTTCAAGACCAGCCTGGTTTTATATACACTGTGAATTACGTGACAACCAGAGCTATATAGAGAGACCCTGTTTCTAAAATCCAAACGGCAGGGGCTGGAGATGGCCTGGTTTGAACAGCACTTGCTATTCTTACGGAGGACCCGGGTTCAGTTGTCAGCACCCACAGCTCACAACTGTCCGTGATTCCAGTTGAAGGTGATCAGACATCCTCTTCATGGTGCACGTATGCATATGTAGGTAAACATGCACACATACAAAATGAAATCTTTTTTTAAAAATGTAGGAGGAAGAAAGAATGCAATTATAATGTCATCTCAGAAAAAAATCCAAAAAGTTTTGCAATTTTTTAAGTAATTTTAGAGTGGAGAGGGTGAGATGTTGGCGATAGCAGCTGCAACCTGCTGGAGGGCAAAGGTCACACACTGGTTTGTGTCCCACAGAGGGCACACCGTGGCCAAACTCTGGTAGAATCAAGAGGCTCACCAGGCAAGGGAACAGGGTGCGAGAGGGGCTGAGGCAGCACCGAGCTACAGGTTGGAAGATACCAGCTCTCACACGCTGCTCCCCTCAGCCACCTTTAGAGGCTACCGCTGGCTTCACGGTGTATCACAAGGCCTGATCACCTCAACTATTCGCTTAGAGTGGGCCTAGGCTACCAGCCTCCCGTGCCCACTGGTCTTCTAAGTCAGCACAAAATGGCTGTGGCGTGGATTATCTCTCTCCATTAACAACTGTAAGCTAGGAAGCTGGAGAGGCCAAAAACAATATGGCGGAGTGAGCAGGGCTGTGGATCCCGATGCATTTCCCAGGTTCCAGTCCCATTGCTCCAAGACCTGGGATAGACAGCAAGGACCTTCAGCTCCACCTTCAGCTCCAGCACCAGAGTCCACCTCTCACCAGGAGCACAGGGCACACAGGGCCGACTGGACTCCGAGGAAATAGAATCCTTACGAGGTTTGGCGACTGTGGTATTGGATGTTTCTGGAAGGAAGCAGAGAGATGGGGGGGACCTAGGGCATATGGGGAGCACTTGGGGTAAGACTACTGCCTGACATATACCAATATGTCCCATTCTCAGAGAGACCGGTTTGTCACAGAGCACATTATGTCCTCTAGATAATACCCAACAACTAATATTGCTGTCCCCAAGTTCTCCCTGCCTCTAGGCCCTTGTGGGCCTGGACAGCTCCCACTGCCCCTGACAGCCCCTTCTCCTGGTACCCAACCCTTCAGGGCCTGTTCAGTGTGCCAAGTGAGATCTCAGGTCAACTGCTGCCAATCATGACCTCAGTTAGCCAGTCCAATACCACACCTTCCCTGACATCTCACCTGCCTGCACCCACTACCCACAACCCTGGGGGAGGAAGAACAGTAGCCCTCAACAGCCCCATAGTAGGTGGGGCTGTTTTCCCATAATTCATCCTTAGTCGCCAAGCCAATCTACGCAGAACCAAAAAAGACCAGGGAATTCCAGAACTTCTCCATAGCTAACACATTTGGAGCCTCCACACACACCAGGGAGCAGCGGGGAGCTCTCATCTGCAAAAGGGACAAAAACAGGGAAGACTTAATCCAAGTGAAGTGCAGCAGGCACAGTCAAAGCACCTGGACCTGGACCCTGAAGCTGCAGGCCCTTGCTTCCTTAGCACCCAACAGCTCCTGAGCTGGCTTTTCAGGACTGGCTCATGCTAACCCCAATCTCCTCTCTCCTTGCCCTCAGAGGTGGTGCACTGCAGCCCTGCGGACTGTTTGGACCCAAGCTTGGCCTTGTTTGCATCTTGGAAACTGCAGACTTGGCCAAGGGCCAGTCTCCTCTGAGTCTTAGCCTCTGCATCAGGAATAGGGTTCCAAAGGGACAGAATCCATCCCGCTGCAGGAGCTGGCCCTGCTCGGCGCAACTTCTTCAAAAGGAACATTTGTTCTTCTTTCACGGAGACGGGGCTGCTCCCGCACTGCTCCTCAAATGAGCTTTCATGTCCTAGCAAAGGCTCAGCGACAGGAAACACTCCTGCGTGGAGCCTGCCAATTAGACACAGTGTTACCCTCTCCTGTGGCTGTGCTTCAAGACAGCAATGTACGACTGCCCATGGTGCTCCTTCCATCGGAGAGAGTCCTGGGCCTGTCACCCCCACTTTGGTGGCTTTTTGTGTCACCTGCCTGCATCTGTTCCCAGGGGACCCCAGTGGGTCTGGGCCCACAGCCTCTCCCCTGTGGCAGTGGGACCAGACCCACTGGCCCAGTTCTGCTGTTCCCCTGCCTTTAGATGTTCAGCAACATGAATATTCTTATTTTTTATTTAAAACTAATTTGGAGCCCTCACTCTCCAAGGGGCTTCTAATCACCAAAAAGTGCCTACGGCAAAAACTGATTGACAGGCCAACGTGGGCACTTCTGAGGAACAAATTGGCCATTGGCAGCGCCACCTACAAAGAGAGATGCTAAGTGCTTGTTATTTATGAGCTATTAGGAGAACGCTTTCCACAGCTGCTTCCCACATGGGCAAAACACCTGTCAGACATCAGCAAGCCATGAAAAGGCACTCAACCCGTAGTTACTTTGTTTAGAAAGTCATTAAAATTAAATGTCAGCTAAAACTTAGGAAAACATTTATTCTTCAAACCCCTTTGAATCCTGCCCGCGAGCCAACAGACACCGACCCTGTCTTTGTGATAGGAAGATGCGGGGATTTTGTGAATAGCAAGACAAGGCTATGAGAGGAAGCCAGAGCCTCCTGGGGCAAGACCTAGTGGGCCACACATGTGGTATGGGCATGGGAGCATGGCCATTGCTTCCTGGGGCCACTGCTCTAAACAGGAAATACTGTGATTGTGGATATGCTCAGAGTCTTCTCCCTGCCACGGAGACTGATTTCAACGCCCAGCTCCAGAGAGCAGCTAATCTCACAGGGTTGGGCGAAGGCTGTCCCCAGTGCTTCTACATGGCCCAGGCTGGTTCTCCACACATTAGGAGGTAGCTGTGGCCTCTCTCTCTCTCTCTCTCTCTCTCTCTCTCTCTCTCTCTCTCTCTCTCTCTCTCTCTCTCTCTCTCTCTCTGTAAAAGTACAAGAAGCTGCCAATTAAGGCCAATTCTAAAGATGCCTCCTGACAGACACCCAGGCCCAGGGTGAGGTCATAGAGACAAGCAGGGGAACTAATTAAAGAGGCAGAGGGTCTCCTTTGCTGGAGGTTAGTGCAAGTGTCCATCTGTCTCCCAAGAACACGAATAATGAAAACCCAGAGACAGATATAGGGGTTAAAACTGAAGATCAGAGAAACAGAGCAGTAAGCCACTAACGAGACCTTTTGCCTCTACCAATGTTCAGATTGCCTTGACTGCCCTGTGTCTCCACCAAACCTCAGGCTCCAAGGAGCTCTTGTCTTTTTCCCCTTAGATTCCTCTCTTCACCCAGCTGTATCACTCCTGTCTCCACCTCCCTCATGCTGGGATTAAATGCGTGGGATCCCAAGTGCTGGGATCACCTTTGTGTGAGTTCTATTTCTCCTTTTAGACAGATTCGATCTCGTGTAGCCTGGGGTGGCCTTGAGTACTGGAATTAAAGGTGTGTGCCACTATTTCTTAGCCTCAAGTGGCTTAGCTCTGCACTCCAATCTTCAGGCAAGCTTTATTTATTAAAATAGAAACAAAATATCACTATAAGACTGGCCCGAGGCACTTGCTTTTGGCAATCTACTCAATATGGACAGAACATTGGGTTTGAGGGGCAAGAACCTTCACTATGGGAAAAGGTCAATGAGGAATGAGAGGCTACATCCGCAACTGATGCTGGCCAGAGGGACAGAATCCCACAAGCCACCAGGAGAAGTTCCTAAGAGACTCTGGTCAGTAGCAGATCTGGTCCCAAGAATGCTACCCTTAGCTAAGATTTTTTTGCCTGTTCTTGGCTGACTGGTCCTTGGACTTGGCTGGAGGGTCACTTGCTGTCCACTAAAGGCAGATGGATGAACAAACAGTAACAATTAGACTCCAAATCAGCTAGGACATCTATAGCACCTGCCCTATGGGATGGTACGCGAGCTGGGAACTAGGCTGGAGATTTAAAAACACAAGCACACAGACAGACAGAGACACAAGGACACGGCTCATCCTTGAAACAAGAATGCCAACTTTATTGTGCTCCAGGGAAGTTTATATAGGGATCCTTAACTGATAGCCACACCCCAGCTTTTGGGATTTTCAACTGCAAAACCCATCAGAATTCACTCCCCTGCCATCAGGAACTCATGAGGGTCTCGTGCTCAGAGCAGTGCAGACATGGGAAAACAAGTTGTCTCACTCCAGCAGGCAAAGAAAGTCAAGGGGCCAAGGGTCTTCAGCCCCCAAAAGGTATCAAACTGGAGACTGTGGGGACTCTGAACGGGTGGAGGAGATAGAATATCAACTCTGATGCACTGGGAATGCCTGCAGGTGCGTTCTCAGCTCTGTTTACAGTATAGGTACATGGCTCTTAGATGGAGAGACCAAATGACCAGAAAATCACAGAAAGCCAGAGCTGAGGTATAAGCTGGCTTGTGTGGGCACCAATACCTCTGTAGTCAGATACGAGGTTCTCTGTGGCCCAGTCTTGCTTTTCTTGATGAAACCAGGGAAATATTAGGATATCTTTCCAGCCTGCATCCTGGCCCAAAAAAGGCGGGAGCATGGGTACCACTCATGCATTTGGAGGATGGTAATTAATACTAAATGCTTTAAATAATTTAATTAAATAATTTAATTGGACAAGCTATGTTTTATGTCACATATCTTGCATGCTTAGTGGTGTCTATACCAGCATGACCTTGACACAGATTCTCCCAACTAAAGGTTTCTTCCTGAAACAGCTCTGAGGTCTGGCTGCCCTCTCTGAAAAGATGGGGCACAGCTTTGAGATAAGGCAGGCTATCAGTGTTGGTCAAGTTCCTTCCAAGCCACAGTCGTGAACGGACTAAGGCATGAAGCATCAGAGACTCTTGAGGGTGGCCACTGGACCAACTGGATGCTCAGGCAACACTACCTAGTGTACATACCAAGCTCTCGGCCACCAGGCTCCCCCAGGATAGTCACTCTAGAAAGCAGTCCCCTGTACTTCCTCCAGAGCTTGTCATTGTCCCGGCTCAGACACCCTCTTCCCAGTGCCTTACCTGGTTCTGCACAATCCTTACCGTCGGCAGCCTGTGATCTCGGTTCAGAACCCCAGCACCTGGTCTGGCACCAGGATGCTGGGCCTGGCCATTCCTTTCCTGTGGTCTCTTTCTCCTCCTAATCTACAGTGGAAGTGGCCGCTACTTAAGAAACAATCCCTTGAAAGGCCAAGTGTGGTGGCACAGGCCTTTATTTCCAGCACCTGGAAGGCAGAAGCAGGCGTATATCTCTGTGAGTTCAAGGCCAGCCTGCTCTACAGAGTGAATTCCAGGACAGTCAGGACTGTTTCACAGAGAAACCCTGTATCGAAAAAAACCAAAAAGACAATTAAAAAAAAAAAAAAGAATCTTTGCATAGCACGGCTGCTGGAATCCAACACTAAATGTCCCAGACATGTGCAGGACAGGGAAGCTGCAGAAGCCGTGGTCTAGCTTCTGAGACCACCAGAATCAGGGGGATTGAGAGACATGCCGTCACATTTTCAATGGCCTCAGCAGAGAAGGGGTCCCAATCTCGAGGTCCTGCCCTCTCAGGGGAGACAAGGACTCCCAGGTGCCTCCTGCAGCTCTGCTTCCCAGGCCAGGGGAGGGGCTCTTGAGTTTTCCTCAGTCACTAATCCCTACCAGCTGGGGCGACTCAGTACCAATGAGCACTGCTCAAAGACTCCAGGAAACAGGGACCCCAACACGGACCTCTTAGGGTGCCTCAGGATGGAAAGTGCACGTGTACCAAGCTGTTAAAAACCTGTGAACGCTTCCTTGCCTCTAAACCTGAGTCCATACATGTGTACACACAGTCACACATACATGTGCGTGTATGCAGATATATGCATGTGTGGTGACGTGTTGATATGCCTATGTATTCTGAATGTGTATATGCGTGTGTCTGTCTGAGTGTGTGAGTTGTGCCGTGTTACACGAATGTGAGTGAATGCTGACTGGTGTGTGTGCGATGTGTGGCCGTGTCCTGTGTAAGACCGAAACAGAGAAGTGGAGAGACAAAGACTGGTAGAGACAGAAATGTGGGCGTGGCGGGGATGGAGTGGAACCGGAGCAGGGCGGGGCCAGCAGCTTTCTGCTCAAGTGTTTGTCCAGCAGGAGCTGTGAAAGGACCCTGTCGCCTTGAGACAGGCAGGAACTTTCTGCTGCTGTGTGTCAAGGGTTGAGCAGGAAGTCCCCCCTTACTGGCCACAGTCACTTTCTCCAGGCAGAGAGCAGCTTGGTCGCCTGCATCAGGGCTGTCTGGGGTGATTCAGCAGGAAGAGGAAAGCTGAGCACAGCAGTAATCTCAACCTTGTTCATCAAAGCAGGTAGCAGGGCTCTGTCTCCTGTTCCTTCTCCCTTCCGGGGCCCAGCACCACTGCCAGGGGCTAGGATGCTGCCCACTGGGCTCTAGATGTCGCCCTGGGAACCCGTGTGTAGAAGCTGAAGCCCTCCTGCGTGTTGCTGAGCTGGGTGAGTAGCTGTAGTCTCCCTACCGCTCATGATGAAGAAGACTAAAGCTGGCACCAGGTGCTTTGTGTCCCTAGAGACAGGCCTCCCCGCCAGGACTCTGGGCCCTTGGGGCATCAGTGAGCACAAGGTGCAGCATTCAGGGGACTCTTATTCTCCCTCCCTTCGGTAGCCTTCGACCAAGGTCCTCTCCTGCACTGGCCTATGACCCTCATGGCCGTTAGCCTCCCCCCAACTTCACTGAATCAAGAGGGTCTTTTGTATTCCAAAGGCTAAAGGGCCAGGCTTGCCTTTAATTAAAATGCACATCCTTTAATTAAAGGCCCCGTAACACATGAAGGGCATCACTGAAATACGACGTGTGACATAGTCATTACCCTGCTGTTAATTACTAATTAATGAAGCTATTTCAATTAATAGCTTCTCCACCACTACTCCCCCTTGGACAGACCCCATGCTGAGGTGAGTCCCTGAATCACCAAAAACTGGCTTCTTTCCAGAGACTCCAACCTGAATATTCATGACTCAACTTCAGTGCTTTTCAATTAAACATAATAAAATAAATCCCATCAAAAGTACATTTCTAGCTCACAAACCAGCTCCCTTCGCTACCTCACCTAGCAGGAGCTGGTGGATGGGGGAAGGGCTGACAGACAGGTGAACAGAGTACCCTGGGGTCTTGGGAGTCTCCTCAGCCCAGGGCACACCCCAGGTCTGGTGGCTTCACCCAGAAAACGGATGTCCAGGAGTTCCCAAGGGAGCGAGTGGGCACCTCAAGGCATTGTTATCCTACAGCTGAAGGACAATAACCGAGACATGGGGAGAGCCCAGAGATGTGGAGGGGACATTAACATACTAATTATGAATATTAAACAGCCATTAAAGACTCTGCCTTGAAGAAATGACAGGAGAGTCTCACTTAAGGTAACTAGGAGGGGGCAGCCCTGTACCCGAGCTGGAGTTAGAGGGTGGGGGACCTGTAGGGAGATCTGCACAGGGCTTCAGCAGCTTGGGTAGACACAATCTCAGCTGGAGGGACATTTAGGCAGAAAGAGCTAGGAGGACTCCTGGCAGGTGGTTCAGGGAGACAGTAGCCATGACCAGAACAGGCTCCCAGGGCCCACAACAGGACCCCAGGTTGCAGGAGATGTCCCCACTCCCTTATGAACATTCTAACAACTATCACGTAGATTATGGTCAATCCCAGAATCTTCACGTGGGACAAACCATGTATAAAGTGGGGAGGGGGTGCTGCTGCTTCCTGCTCCCCCTAACCTGGCTCTCTTGATGGATCATTTCTTGATGGGCCCCCAGTGTAAGGGAACGAGCCTCTTTTTTCCATGAAGGATATCCTCTGAGTAGAGACTGCAGGTCTCCGGCACAGAGTACTGGAGATCCACATGCATTCAGGTGGAGGACAGCCCTCACCACCGACACTGAGCCCAGCATCTCACACCCACTCTTGCCCTGAGAGGGGTTGAGGACAGGTTCCTGGGGCAGCAAAGTACCTAGGATGTGGAGAGGAGGATGTGGGAGGGCAGGTGGTGGAGTACCACATCATTGGGAGACCGGACCCACAACCTCTCAGCTCCAGCGTTCTGTATCTTCTCGTCAAAGATGGAGTCAGGAACTCATGTCCAGCTCTGCTGGCCAGCAGGAGGTACTCACTGCAGATTGTCCCCAGACCTCAGGCTCCTCCCCCGGCATCAACATGCATCCCAGCCCTGGAGAAGGAAGGACTGAAGGCCCTAGAGAAGGTTCCTCCTTGGTATCATCTCTATTTTTTGCTCCTGTATGGACTGGGTTTGGACCTTCTCCCATGCCATCTTCAAGTATTCTCTATGCCCCCTTCTATCCTGAGACAGGACACTAGGTGGTACCAGTCCCCACAGAATCCGAGGTGGACACGGCTCTGTCCGGCAGTGCCCTCTTTTGGCCAGATGTGGAATGTCAATGACTCTGTAAGCAGGCTGTGGGGCTGAGCAGACAAAAACACTCCCAGCCTGGTCAAAGGCACCACACACATTCATGCCCCACACTCTCGTACCGACTCTGTTTTCTGGAAAGCAAAAGCAAAGAAGATATGTCCTCAGGTTCCAGCCTACAGGAGAGAGACCCCCATAGACAGCAACAGGAATCCTGAATTGGTCTGGAAGCCCTAAAACATTTTCTAGACGCTGAACTCAGGAGGAAGGGTCTGGCATCAATCAATCTAAGGGTCTGGAGCAACCTGATGACTGTGGCTTGGCCTTCAAAACAAAGCCAGACGAGCTATGTGCACGGTGCAGGGCTGAGGAAGTGGACCCAGCTGGGCTCCACGAGCTGATAAAGGAATCTAGCAAGTGAGGGAAGAAAGAAGGGAATCAAGCTTCCCCCTCACCGCTCACTCTGGTGTCTCCAGGGTCTGCTCCGAGCTCCTAAACCCACTGCACTGTATGTGAAGACCCCTCTTCAAGACAAATGCAGCTTGTACATGATCGCAGTAAGGTCCTAACACCTCTACCAGCCGTCCCCAGGAAGGCTCCCTCTTATGCCCTTCTAGCTACCTCTGAAAGGCCCCCTGCCCATCGTGGCCAAGACTTTCTACCCAAAACTCCCTGGGACAGCCAGAAGACCGCCACATCCCAGTGACTGCTTCTAGAGCTTGGAACTGTGAGAAGCAGGTTATAGGATCTTGCTGAGAACTTACAAGCAAGCAAATTAGCCAGCTGACTTCGTCGGCACTCGGCTAGCTACTGCATGTTCACCTTCTCATGGCCTACCTCGTCCTAGGCAGTGGCAGAAGCATGCCTACCCTACCCTGATTATGACGTGGCTGCCTAAGCTAAGGTTACAGACACTCAGCCCCACCTTGCTGTAGTCTCTACACTCTTCTTCCACAAGACACAGCCTGAGGGTTTGTCAGAACCGGGGTCTGAGACTGTATGGCCAGGTGAAGCGGCTGCAGAGAGGAGGTGGTACCCCTGACGCCCAGGCAGCAACTTCTGCTTACCCTTTGAAGGTAGCTGTATCACTTCAGGGGGCTTCAAGGTACTGAGAGGCCGGCCGTATCATTCAGGGCCTCCAGGAGAAGGGAACTCTCCCCCACAGGGAAAGACTGTCCAGCTAGCTGCGGACAAAGTTCTAACGTGCCAATTTTACACCCACACGGGCTGCAGCACAGTTCACACGAGGACAGAAACAGCCCATCACGTGTCAACAGGCAGACCCATCCCTGCAGTCCCAGCTAACAGGAGGCTGAGTCAAGAGACAACACAGCAAGACCCTCTTTCCCCAACTGTTTTAGTTACCGTTTTATACTGCTGTGAAGAGACACCATGACCACAGCAACTCTTATAAAGGAAAGTATTTAACTGGGGCTGGCTTACAGTTCAGAGGTTCAGTCCATTATCAGCATGGCAGCAAGCAGGCAGACATGGTGCTGGAGAGGAGCTGAGAGTTCTGCATCTGGATCTGCAGGCAGCAGGAAGAGATGGCAGCCACTGGGCCTGACTTGAGCTTTTGAAACCTCAACCCCCATCCCCATAACACACTTTCTTCAATAAGGTCAACCCCCCCCAAAACACACTTCCTCCAATAAGGTCAATGCCCCCCATAACACACTTCTTTCAATAAGGTCACACCTCCAACAATGCTGCTTCCTGTGGGCCTATGGGAGCCATTTCATCAACCACCACACTCACCCAATGGCCAATGGAATATTTTAAATTGGCTTTCCTTCCACCCCTATGGTGCTGAAACTGACTGAACCCAGATACTCTCACATATGAAGCAAGAGCTGGAGGACTGAACTCTGTCCGAGATCCAGACAATGGAGTATTATCCAGTTTTGAAAAGGTAGGAAGCTTTTTTTTTTTCAAAACAGGGTTTCTCTGTGTAGTCCTGGCTGTGCTGGAACTCACTCTGTAGACCCGGCTGGCCTCAAACGCAAACGCAGAGATCCACTTGCCCCTACCTCCAAAGTGCTGGAATTAAAGGAGTGTATCACCACCACCTGGCTAAGGTAGGGAATGTGATGCTGATAATTTCTTCACAGAGGTACAAAAGGAGTCAAATTCATCCATAAAAAGTATGAGGGATGGGTGCTAGGAGCTAAGGGCAGGGAGAGGAGTTAATATTTGACAGGGACAGTTTGTTTTGCAAGTTAACAAAGTTCTTAGAGGCTGGTGTGATGATTGCACAATGCAATCAGCTTAACATCGCCCCACTACACTTTTTTAAAATTGCAAGATAATAATGTTACATTACCTGTGAGAAGGTGGGGGAGGGGGGGAAGGAGAGGACACTGACTTGAAACCCACCCCTCGCACCGATAGGATGAGGCTGTCTTTAGGGTTTTTCGTTGCTGTGATAAAACATAATGATCAAAAGCAAATTCCAGGGAAAAGGGTGATTTCACCTTACAACTTCCAAGTCACAGGTCAGAGGGAGATTAGGGCAGAAGTCAAGAGCAGAAACCTGGAGGCAGAAATTTAAGCAGTTACTAGCTTGCTCCTCATGACTTGCTCATATCTGTTTTTGTTTCCTTTTTTGTTTAGTTTTGTTGAGACAAAGTTTCTCAAGTGTAGCTTTTGGAGCCTACACTGGAACTCGTGCTGTAGAACCAGGCTGGCCTTGAATTTACAGAATCACCTACCTCTGCCCCCGAGTGCTGGTATTAAAGGCGGCGTATGCCGCTACTGCCTGGCTCAATTCTTAGAAGCTCAGGCTTCATTTGTCCAGTGGTGGCGTCATCCACACATGGCTGGGCCCCTCCCACACAATGGCCCCACAGGGTCCATCCGGATTGCCTGTAGCCATTTTCTCAACTGAGGCTCCCTCTTCCCAAACGGCTCTCACTTGTGTTAAATTGAAAATACGAGTCAGCACAGAGGTCTTCTTGGGTATAGCATCCCAGCCTCAGGAACTCAGTATGGAGTATCTGGGAGCCCAGCTTGAGCTTCTTAGGAAAGTTCCCACTAAGTGAAACTCAGGCCCATCTACAGGGCGGCTAGGGAGACAGCTCACTGGTTAAGAGCTTGCTCTTTCAGAAGACCCAAGTTTGGTTCTCCTACACTGGGCAGCTTACACCTAATTGTCTGTAAGGCCAGCTCCAGGGGCTCTGATGTCCTCTTCTTCTGGCCTCTGTGGGTGCCCCCACACATGTAGCATACATTCACACATGCATGCATAAAAATAAACCTTAAAATATTACTTTTATCAAAATTGGGAGACTATGGGGAAAATTTATGCCCGTATGTCACTTTATCGCACTTCTGGTGGTCTGGTTTAGGGCAACTTGCTCTAGAAATTTGTGCACAGTACTGACAGAATTGTATACACAGCCAAGTGAGCACTGTGGCTACTAGTTAAGCAGTTGGGGCCTTACATCCACACCAGTGCTCCTGAATCACAGATGTCTCTGCTTTGAGGAGCTCCTTTGACTGCCCGACGCCTCGCTGCCTTGAGCAGATCATAAAACATCTTCAAAACATGTTCATTCTTTTTTTTTAATTGTATGTGTGTATGCGTGCTTGCCCGTGCTGGTGCATGTGAGGCTAGAGGCGGGCATGGATGTTTGCTTCAACAGTGCCCCATCTTTTGATAAGATCTCTCCTTATACCTGGAGTTTGCCAGTTAAGCTAGACTGGCTGGTCAGTGACTCCCCAGGATTGTTGGGGTTACACGTACACACCACAGTACCTGGCTTTTGTATATGGGTCTTGGCGAATCCAAACTAGGGTCCTCATATTTGTTCAACAAGCATTTTACCCATGGAGCCTTCTACCCAGACTCCATATGCTCATTCTTAGAAATACAAGGGAATTATGAAATGCTCTCCTCCAGGCCGGACATGGCCATTTTGGAAATGGGAGCATGAGGCCCTCACAAGACTGAGTCTGTTACCATGCCCTCACAGAGGAGAGGAGAACATGAGGCCAGTGAGCCACGCAAGGCTCTCCTCCATAGTTACTGGGTGAGGAGACTTTTATTGTGGTATAGCTGTCTGTAAGTTGCCCATGTTCCTACAAATAACACCCGCAAAACTCACTGGTAAATCTGAGGCATTGTGGCACAAACCTTTAACCCCGGCAACTCTGAGAGGCAGAGGCAGGAGGATCTTTTTGAGTTCTAGGCTAACCTGGTCTACATAGTGAGTTCCCAGGATAGACAGAGCTATCTGTCTCAAAAAAAAAAAAAAAAAAAAAACAAAAACAAAAACAAAAACAAAACAAAACTCATTAGACTTGGGTAGAACCATTTTTTGTTTGTGTTTTGTTTTGAAACAAGGTCTCTCTACATAGCCCCGGCTGTCCTGAAACTCACTATGTAGAGCAGGCTGGCCTCCAACTCATAGAGATTCACCTGCCTCCCAAGTGCTAGGATTAATGGTACATGCCACTGTGCCTGGCTATGTAGAACCATTTTCTTGTGTTTATGCCATTGGTGATCTAACTAGGGGTGAACAGAAGTTTGTTTGTCTCCCCAAACAAAAGGTGTTGAATAAAACAACGATCTTCTTTTAAATAGTTTAATAGCTTTCACTTAAATAAGGCTTTGGTGAGACCCATCGTATCTATAAAGGTAATCTCTAACAGGCATCTTGGAGAGTTCATGATCAGTTCATGAGACCACAGGCTCCACAAGGTATAAAAAGGGAGGTAGAAAAACAAGGCCAGAAAGTAGGGGGAAGTTTCATGGTGTCCTGGGATCTGTGATAGCGGAAGTATCCAGGCAAAGCCCAAGGAGTTCCAGGCACCTAACTACCCAGGACACATCAGTAGTGCAGAGGAATCCACAGGAAGGGAACCAGGGGCTGTGCAGGGTCTGCAGAGGCAGGCAAGGACCTCTAGTTCCTGCACACTGGAGTGGCACTCTGACTTCTGGCGGAAAACGGGAACCATGTGCTCTCCAGCGCTGTGGATCTTGAGAGCCTGTCCTACCACAGGGGCATGGCTGAATGTCTATAGACATCTTGGATTATTTCTGTTGGAGAGATGGAGGTTGGAGAGAGCCTGTCCTACCACAGGGGCATGGCTGAATGTCTATAGACATCTTGGATTATCTCTGTTGGAGAGATGGAGGTTGGAAGATGCCTGGAAATGGGGTGGGGGGAAGGTGTCAGAGCTGCTTCTGAAAGGCTTCCAGCACACAAAACATTTTCAACACTATCAGAGAAACAACCCACATAGACGGGAGCTGGGAAGAACCCTGTCAGCAGTGCAGAATCCATAAGAGCAGGCAGCAGACCCTCTGAGTCTGAGAGGAAGGCAGGATGGTCCTGACTGGCAGATGGGTACACTGATGCCCAGAGAGGCCACGACCCTACTCCTGACACAGGCCCGTGTGGGTTCAGGTGTCTGTCTCCACCAATCTCTCCATCTCATTGGGATTCTCCAGGAGACCGTGGTCTTTGTTGTTTGCTTCATACATGTGAGGTGCAGATTCAGGGTTTCACCAACAGAGCTGTTTTCCTTAGACTGCGACATCAGGGTCCTGGGTGGGACCGGGTAGTCAGGGAGCTAGAGGTCCTCGTGATCAGGGGTCAGGTCCACCCTCTGGGCCTTCCCAAACACCAGAAAGGTGCCCAGTCCCAGGTTGCTGATGATGGCCACCAGGTCGAAAATACACGTCCAGGAGCCAGTGGCCTCAATCAAGTAGCCACTCAGAAACACGCCTATCACACCTGGACAAGAGAGGCAGAGACTGACTGATGCTTCAGGGAAACTGGTCCCACACATCCGTGAGCTCCAAGGGCAGAGCAGGGCAAGGCATAGATGCCCTGAAAACCCTGGGATAAATTTCAAAATCTGAGCTGTGGGCCACAGGAGTCTCAGAGGACAGATACTTCACAGGCCATTCCAAATCACACACTGATGGTGTCCCCATACCATGTCCCACCCAAGGGAAACAAAGCAGAAGGTAGGAAATGAGCCTGTTAGCCCAGGTACTCTGTGGAGGAACCAGGTGGTACCCTAAACTATGGGACTTGGGGTGAGTCGGGAGAATGGCTTGCGAGTCCCCCACCATCAGCCAAGTCAAGTGACACCTCCGCTGAAATATCTGTGATCCCCCTGGGCCATCTTGGGGCTTGTGCTCTACCTTGAGTTTGGGACCCCACTCGGTAGCCCTGGTTGAGTGAGATGGGGGCAAACCCCATTTAAGCTCCACTCTGAGCTCATTTCCTGACTGCCCCAAAGCTAAGAACAAGAGAACCTCTAGCCTGGACCTAGAGCCACCCCTTACCTGCCAAGGCCCCGGCAGTGTTGGCCACACCTGTGAACAGGACATGGAGAGAGAGACCATGAGAAGACCCCCTGCTGTCCTACAACCCAACCACCTGGGACAGCCCACTGGCGTGGGTATGGATAAGCAAGTGGCTCACCGAACAGAAAACCAGCACAGGATGGGGCTAGGTCCTGAATATTGACTGAAATACCACTGTAGGAAACAGGAAGGAAGGCGTGTGAATGGCCACAGGATTGGCCACTGCCACTTTTTTGCCTGAAAGGGCTACTAGAGCATAAGAGAGGGTTATAAGTCACCAAAGACATCCAGATCTGCCCCTGCCTCTACCTGCCAGGCGCTGCTAGGCTTCTGATGCCATCTACCCCACACCCCAGCTCTCCCACACCCCCAGAAGCTGCTCCTGAGAATGTAAGCAAGGCCAGAGAAGCATGCTTGCAGTAGGCTCGCTGTCTGTTAATTCGAAACAACTTTGAACTGGGCTCCTAATACGTCCTGAGATGCTTAATTGGGATTGCTATTGCTCAGAATAACAGACAAGATACAAAAAGAAGGGACAGACTGCAGAGTGAGATCAAGCTAGTATTTATGTTCACTTATCTTCCTTCCCGGGCTCTCCTCCTAGCATGGGGGAGGGGGGCTTTCCTATTTTCTTGAATGACCCTGGCTTGGTATCCAGATCTGCTCACTGTGACAGATTATACTGAGCTGTCCCTAGCTCCACCTTCATAAGCCCCTAAACCAGAATGCACTAAAACCTGGCAGCCCTGTGGGATGGAACTGTGGACTCTTACCTTTGGTTGAAGGTCTGCAAGCCAATGGAAGCTGATGCAAAGATGACAGCCTTGAGGAAGCTTGTAGTATGACCCAGACACAGGGCAAAAATGCTTGACAGACCAAGTCCCATCACCTATAGGACAGGACTGGTGAGGGGCCAGGAGCCATGCTGGCCAATATGGCTCATTTCTGTCTTGGTCCTACCCAAAATACCCCTAGTGTTTTGAACAAGATTGGGATGGTTCTACCTAAAATTCCCCTCCCAGGCTGGGGCTTCCCTGCTCTCCATGCCCTGGCACAAAAGGGGACTGAGACCATGTTCAGAGGTTCTCAGGTCAGTCAATACTGACCCCAGAGCATCTTCCAAGGGCCACCTACAGCAGCCCCTTTCCGGGTCCTATTGATATGGATTGACCTCCGATGGTTTGATATCCCAGACCTTCCAATCTGAGCTGACCCTGCCAGAGGCAGGTACTGTATCTGGAGCCATGAAAGCTTTTGGTGTAGTTTTCCCAGCCCATATCTTTGATCTCAGCCTGTGGAGTACACAACCCTCAGGTCCTAGAGTCCATAACACAGTAGGGATGAACACAGAAGGATGTGGCGGTTTGACTAAGAATGGCCCCCATAGATTCGTATATTTAAATACTTGGCCTCTAGTTGATGGAACCGTTCGGGAAAGATTAGATGTGGCCTTGTTGGAGGAGGGGTGTCACTAGGAGTGGACTTTGAAGTTTTGAAAGGCCACACCATTCCCAGTGTTTCTTTCTCTGCTTTGTGGCTGTGTCTCAAAATGTGAGCTCTCTCAGCTACTGCCTGACTGTTGCCATGCTCCCCTCCATGATGGTCTCAGACCCCAGCCCTGTGAAACTGGACGCTCTAAACAAAGTCTTTCTTCTGTAAGTTGCTTTGGTCACAGTGCCTTATCACAACAATAGAAAAATGGACAAGGGATTCCAGGGATTTTCCTACCTGCATGAACTTACGCACTGTGATGACTCTGTAACCTAAGCAAGGAGAGAGACCCAGAATGAGTTTCCATCAGCTTATCCGGGTGACCCTTAGAGATATCCTCAATGGGGTGCCACCCAAAGTCACAGAAGAGGAACTGGGGTACCCAGGGCAACACCTCAGGGCTCAAAACAGGAGATCCCCTATCATGGAGTGAACCCTTCCCTGTTCAGTATGTATGTCAGAGGGTTTCCTGTGGTGTGGTTTGGGTAGAAATATGGAAAGGCAGCCCATGGGCCATGGCAAAAGTGACAGCTATCAGGCGAGCTTAGTCCAGTTCCTCTGAGTTTCTTCAAGTTATCTGATCTTACCACAGCGAATACATGCGACTTTCTACTGAGGAACACCTGTATCCTGAAAAATGAGCACACGTGTGCACGTGTCCTCTACACCTGAGTCTGTAAGGACATTGCCCCCACAGGGCTGCAGTGTGGCCCCTCGAGCTCCAGAAGATTCAAGAGCAAATCTGGCTACCTGTGACATTTGGTGCATCAGATACCTTCCCTGCAGAGGGTTCATTAGGATCCCCTTGCTGACCCCAACTTCTACTCATTAAAGGGGAGACTCTCTAGCTGAAGACTGCATCCATTACTGAGCTGACTCTGAAGGATGGTCTGTCACAGGATGGTGGTACGGCCTTTCTTTCCCCAGTGATGCAGCGGCATTGCCAGAGCGGAGTGAGATCCCTGAGGCGGTGGTTTCCCTGGGACAATTTCCCGCAACACTCACCCTGACTGATGAGATGATCAGAGAGGAAGCCACTGAATAGACTGGCAGGGACTGCCAGCAGCCAGGGCACTGCATTGAAGACCCAGCCCTGCAGGGAGAGGTGCAGCCTCAAAGGTGGCCAGGGTGGCACCTTGCCTCTGGATGATGGCCAGGCAAGGGGACCAGCCCAGTTCATCTAGTCGTTTGAGCTCTACCCACCAGGCTGGGCCTAAGAGCGGAGGTCCTGGGAGGACAGCCTGGGCAAGTGTTGAGTCCACACTAACGGCTAACACCTGTAGCCACGTTCCCCACGTGTTCCCACAGGTGACAGGGCGAGAGCCAAGTGGGTCTGCCTGGGAATGTACAGCCAAGAACTCCAGTATTCACTGATCTCCCTTGGACGTGGCATCAGCAGATTAGCCGGCCAGCCCCGAGAGAGGGGGCTCTTCTGGGCAAAAGTCAAAGTCTTGTGCTAAGGAAGCTACCGCTATTATAATGTGTAGCTCTCGTAGCCTTGAACTAACGAGTCCCCAGATGGACTGTCATCTCTAGACCTAAAGCCCACAGGGTGATGGAGTTGCCAAGCAAAGGATGTTACCCCGCCCCCACACCTTCACAGCCCAGGCTTAGCCCTCTTTACCCTGAGGACCCAGGCGGCACTACCCACCTTGGAGTGGGGGAAGGTCTCCTTGAAGAAGGTGGGCAGCCAGGAGAGTAGAATGAAGAAGGAGCAGGCTGAGGACAGCTGGGAGCAGATTGCAGCCCTGTGTGGGGCACCGGTCTCAGGGTTCTACCCACTGCCAGTCTCTCCATGACACTGATTCCATGTGGGACCCAGTCCTTGCCCCCAAGACACTAAGGCTCTACCCTGTGAAACCTGGGACATTTGCTAGAGTCAGGACTGGATCCTGCCCAGCACAGCCAGCGCCATGCCAACCCTAGCTCACCAGACAGAGGGCTTCCGGAAGAGTTGTCTCCAGGGCACTTTGGAGGGCCTGACCATAGGTAGGTCTTGTGCCAGGACATCCAGGGCCAGGTCAAGGTCTAGGGGAACAAATGATTTCACAGTGATAGCTCTCAGGACCAGGTGCCCCACATCTGTCCCGGACATAGCCACCAGTTAGGAGCTGCTAGGCAGAGGAGTCAGGCTGCCTCTTATCATCCCTTCTAAGGAGTGGTTATCAGCTGCCAACACCCATGAGAGTGTAGTTCTGTGTCTAACCTGGACCCGTGCCTGGAGTCCCTCTGGGGCCTCTTCTTGCTACTCGAAGACTCAACTTAGTCCTACCACCTGCTTTAACCTGCTAGATTCCCTGTGCCAGCCTGAGCCTTGATGGAACAGTATGATGAGAATTCAGGGCTGAGGCAGGGTAAGGGATCAACACTTGGGTTTTCAGAACTATCTTCACCAGGCAGCTATGACTACCCACAAAGATATCCTCAATACTGAGCCTATTGGCATCAGACCCTCACCTAAGATTCCAGCAACTCTCGCCTTTGCTTCCTCCCACCCCGAAGAGAGGGTTTCTCTGTGTAGCCCTGTGTCCTGTAGACCAGGCTGGCCGGGAACTCTGAGATATGCCTGCTTCTGCTTCCCAAGTGCTGGGATTGTACGCAGGCATCACCACCACCCACGGTTTTTGTAATATTGTTCCAGCTACAGCGGTTTGGGAAATTATGTGGGAAGGAGACTCCATCCACGCTGGGGTAAGACCAAGCTAGACTCGAGTGGAATTGATCTGTTGTTGGTGCCCTGTCTGGGGCGAGTGCGTCTTCATTCGCTCTTCCCAGAAAATGTTCACACAGTAGATGTTTGAAGCATGGCTGCCAGGGGAGGAGGCACAAGGACTGGCCCACGCGGCTGTAGTTACCTTTCTCATTCAGCAGGTACCTGTACACGTAGTACACCCAGAGCAGGGTGAGGCCACCGGAGAAGTAGAAGACACTCTGCCAGCCACACCAGTCCAGGAGCACCGAGCCGACGCCCCCAGTCACCAGGGTCCTGGGAGATACAGAGGAGGGAGGGCCGCAGTGACCTTGGTGGCCATCCACAGATGAGTCAAACCCCAAGGGAAAGGAGCTACTCAGGTGGCTTGCTTCACTTGTTTTGCTCTTCAGGGAGACTGGGGGTGGGGCGGTTGGGGCGAGGGGAATTGGGGAGCAGCTAAGGACTCAGCACTAGAACTGCTGCCGTTGCGTTCCTGATTTCTCTCTTCTAGACCTTCAAACTGACATACAATGTGTCATGCGGATGCTTTGAAGGAAAAACGGCAATAATGAAAGGGTAGTTTAGGAAGCACTGAAATGAAAACACTCCTTCTTTCTTTCCTTTCTTCCCCCATATATTATAGAGGATAAAATTCTAGCCGGGCGGTGGTGGCGCACGCCTTTAATCCCAGCACTTGGGAGGCAGAGGCAGGTAGATCTCTGAGTTCGAGGCCAGCCTGGTCTACAAGAGCTAGTTCCAGGACAGACTCTAGAAACTACAGGGAAACCCTGTCTCGAAAAAACAACAACAACAAAAAATCTAGAAAAACTTCCAAGTGCAAAAACATGGCTGCAAACACCAAGCGCCACAGTCTTCCTCTTTCTTGACTCCAGGGTACTATGGTCCCTGATGCAGTAAAGGGCACCTCTGCCTCACCCTTCAACCTCACCACCCTGTGCACTCAGCCAAGAAAGAGAGCGAGAACACTGGGCTCTGGGGTGAGGTTGAGCGGCCTTCCTTCTTCCTGGGCATTCATCTGTGTCCCAGGCACAGCACCCGGGGCAGTAACCTACCCTTGGCGGGGGCAGCACTTTCTCTCCCATCCCTCCTGGCCATGCATAGAACCCTGACTGCTGTGCAGGCCACCAGAACTGGGACTGACGATATATCCTGGACCCCTCTGCAGAATTTGAGCCCTATTGTGCCTTTGACATCCACACCTCCCAGTGTGAACTGTGCCTTTAGTGTTAAATCAGGTCACCCTAATCAGCAGCATTGGCCCCTCACACAGGTGGCCTCTGTGCTCCCATCCCCAACCCCCAATCCTGAACTCAGCAACAGTAGACCCAGGCCTGGATGATCCAGGAAGTTCCCATTAACCTCCCAGGAGTCTTACCCAGTATAACAGTTAGTAGCCCTTCCTCCATGCATGCTCACATAGGGATGTCTTGCAGAGGGTGGGGCAGCTTATGGCTCCCCTAGGGAAAGCGGGTGCTCAACCAGTCCACATGCTGGAGCCCCAGCTTACAGCATCCAGAAAGGCAGAGACGTGCTGTGATGGTTAACCTTTATTGTCAACTTGACAAGATTTAGAATCATCATAGAAACATACCTCTGGGTTTACAAAGGTATTTCCAGAAAGGTTAAAGTGCAGAGAGGGAGGTAGAACTATCCTGAGTGTTGGCAGCACCAAGCCACAGGCTGGGGTCCTGGGCTGAATAAGAAGGAGAAAGTGAGCCAGTGTGGTGGTGCACACCTTTAATTCCAGCACTCAGGAGGCAGAGGCAAGAGGTGTCTCTGTGAGTTCCAGGCCAGCCAGGGCACAAAGTGAGACCTTGTCTCAAACAAACAAACAAAAGCAAAACAAAGAAAGAAACACATCCCCCCTCCCGCAAAAAAAGAGAAAGTGCGCCGAGTACCAACACATATCTCAGCTTCTGACAGTGATGCAGTGTGTCCAGCTGCCTCATTTCCTCTTGTCATGACTACCTGCATGATGGACTATACCCTCAAACTGTGAGCCAAAGCAAATCCTGTCTTCTTAACCTGCTTCTTGTCAGTTCTTTTGTCGAAGCAACAAATGCAGCAATTGTCACAGACTTGAGGGACAGTGACCAGCCATTGGAACTTAGGACTAGTCAACAGAGTCCTCAAGGGACAGCAACCAGCCATTGGAACCTAGGACTAGTCAACAGAGTCCTCAAGGGACAGCGACCAGCCATCGGAACCTAGGACTAGTCAACAGAGTCCTCAAGGGACAGCGACCAGCCATCGGAGCCTAGCAGTAGGGAACAGAGTCCTCAAGGGACAATGACCAGCCATCGGAACCTAGGACTAGTCAACAGAGTCCTCAAGGGACAGCGACCAGCCATCAGAACCTAGCACTAGGGAACAGAGTCCTCAAGCACCTCTACTCTGACCATCACTGCTGTACTTGAAGGATGGCCCTTAAGGGCTCAAGTGAAAGCTTCCTGAATCCCTGGTAGGTGAGGTCTTACCCGAACTGGGAGCCAGCACCCACAGTGCCGTAGGTAAAGGCTCTTTCATTCTCCGGAACTCTCTGGGACAGCAGACTGGCCAGGGCTGGGAAGTAAACACCTGAAATGAACAGAGAATGATGCTGCTGGGTGCCAAGAGACAGCCAGTGAGGGCCAGGGCACCTCTTGGGTTTGGGCTGTGAATCCAGAGGATGTCCATGATTCCTTCCCATTACCTCACTGGGCTGTAAGGGACCAGAAGGGCTGGGCTTTTGGCAACATTTAGGGAAGGAACCAAACTAATTCAGGGTGAGAGTTACAATGTAAAACATCCGTTGAAGAACACTTTACTTCAAAGCAAAACACCTCTGCTCCCAGGCGAACTGCCTTGCACCCAGGGTGTTGTGCACGCACACATATGCTTATACGCCCCACGTCAGCTCCCCAGAGACACTTGATAGCCTTCCCACTAACACATTTACACATTTATGTGTGCACACAGAGTCTACACAGCAGATTCTCAGCTGTGCTCTGGCACTTTCAGACACATGTAAGCCATGTACATACATGTACCTTTCCAGGAAAGCACCTCTACCTACGCTTCTTACAGACAGTTTCCTCCTTTGATTCGTAGGCAGCTTAAAAGCTTGGAAATAGCAGGGGCACACAATGCTAAGCCCAGCTCTCGGGAGGCAAAGGCAGGCAAATCGCTATGAGTTTGAGGTCAGTCTGGTCTACACAGTGAGTTCCAGAACAGCCAGAGCTGCACATGGTAAGACCCTATCTCAAAATAAATGAAAAAGCGTGAGTGTTCTCTCCATTCTAGAGTGTGCCAAACCCCAGTCTGGAGAGACTCCTCGAGAAGTCCCTTTGGGGGTATGAAAATAGGAACCCACAAACTCCCTGTTGTTCTTTTTGGGTTTTTTTTTTTTTTTTTTTTTTTTTTGGTTTTTGGGTTTTTTTTTGTTTTTCGAGACAGGGTTTCCCTGTAGTTTCTAGAGCCTGTCCTGGAACTAGCTCTTGTAGACCAGGCTGGCCTCGAACTCAGAGATCCGCCTGCCTCTGCCTCCAGAGTGCTGGGATTAAAGGCATGCGCCACCACCGCCCGGCTCTTCCCTGTTGTTCTTATTCATAATGGGGAGGCAGGAACCATCAGCCTTTCCCCCTTTGAAATTTTTTATCACCAAGTCAGTAAATGGGGCTCCTCAGAAGGCAGGCAGTTCTTGAGAGTGTGGGACCTGGGACCTTTCCAGCGGCCAAAGACCCACCACCCAGTGAAGGAGAACCACATGGGTTTGGGGAACTCCATCACCTCTCTCTGCACACAGATAACAAAGATATGGCAAGACACACACACCCATCCTTGCCTGGAGTCAACAGTCACAGGCTGTCATTCAAATATAGATCTTAGTTATACAGAACAGACTTTTGAGCAAAGGGTAGCACACAGGCACACGGGTATGTATGGCGCTCTGTCCACCCTTTCCCAAGGTTGAAAGATGGCCCTTACCTTGAAGCAGACCCGTGAGGATTCGAGAAAATGTCATGAAGGCCAGGTGGCCATTGCCAAGATGGGCAAGCAGTGGCGTGATGGCCGTGATGAAGCCCCAGGTGGAGGCTGACAGCAAGATGACCTTCTCACCTCCGATGCTGGAGCAGACGTGGGGACAGGATAAAGTACTTTTCGAGAGGGCTGAGGGGCACCACCACTAACCACTGTACAGAGCCTTGAAGTGAGCAGTGCAGCGACCTGCCCTATCGAGGAGGGGCCCGGGGCTGAGTGCAGCGCACGGGGCTGAGCCTGGCCTGTCTGTGTCATTGTTTCTGTACCCACTGCCTTAGAGCTGCCACACCAGACCTCCTCTTCCCAAAGGCCAAGCCTCTTCCCAAATATCTGTTGATCTCCTCCTCCACCGGCCCCTCCTCTCCTGTGTACTAGGGCAGGGTTGACCATACTGCCTCTCTGAGGCACCCAGGTGATGGCCCCCCTTCAAGCCCGAGCAATGGGGAGAAGGGGTTGGTTACCGATCCCCAAGGTGGCCGCCCACCACCTGAGTCAGGCAGTAGCCCCAGAAGAAGCTGCTGAGCACGATACCAGCCTCCTTCTTGTTCCAGCCGAAGTCCTGGCTCATGGCAACGGTACAGACAGGCATGGTGACGCGAGCACAGTACAGCAGGCAGGTGCCCAGAAGCAGCATCCCCGTCCACACCTGGCACTCGGGCCTGTGAGACAGATACAGAGAGAGGTCAGGACCTGGAGAGGACCCCTACACAGCATCCCTGTCCACGCCTGGCACCCGGGCCTGTGAGACAGACACAGAGAGAGGTCAGGACCTGGAGAGAGCCCCTACACAGCCTTGATTACTCAGATACCATCCCAAGGTATCTAGGGAACGGAGAAGTCGTGCAAATGTAAGGGTGGGAATTGAGATAACCTCTTTGGTGGGGGAGTTGGTCAGGTTAATAAACTTTTAAAGGCACCGAGTCCACTGACTTCTAGAAGATAAGGCCAATACTAAACTTGGGGACTGAGAACAGCACAAGAGCCTTCGGGACAGGGGCAGGGCAAACACGTGACAGCACATTCACAAGGCTCAGAGCCTGGGTCCATGCTTCTGGCTGCCAGGACTGTATCAGGATCCCACGTTGAGGACCAGATGCCAGCATTGCTCATATCCTTTCAAGCCTCTTGTTGACCACGGTGATACAGAAAGGGAACCAGAACAAGTAGACAGTTAACAATCTGCAGGGCAATGTGCTAAGCATAGGAATCCAAAGAAAGCAAGGTTCAGGGGGAGCAGAAGGCTCCTAGGGAGGAGTACAGTCAGCCCTCAAAGGTCCCCAGCAAAGCCTTTGAGCCCATAAGAGAGGCTGTCAGGAGAGGATAAGGAACTGTGGGGGGAATTTGCCCTGGAGGAATTCAGGCACGGCAAGGTTGCTGGGCAGCTACAGCTCACACAGCTCAGGGCTTCTCCTTGAGTGGGGTTTATTGTCGGACAGTGGGGAGGCAGAGAGCCTCAGAGCAGGAATAAGGCCTGGCTAGGCTTCCAACCAAGAAAGGGTCTCTTAGAGTGAGGTATGTGGCCCAATTATGGGGGTCAGGTTCATGCTTCCTGGAGGAGCTATGAAGATAATTAACTCTCTGGTATAGTTAGGGTCACATGGTGGACTGGTGGGTTTGGCTGGAGGGCAGGGGTAGCAAGCAAAGCACCCCTCCCCCTTCTGCCCGCCCCCATCTTATTGTGCAGACTAGTCTCGAATGATAGAGCCTAGGGTGACTTCAGACAGCAATCTCCCTGTTTCAGCCTTCAGAGTGCTAGGCCTACAGGTGTAAGCTATTAACTGGCTTGCTGTTCCTGCTTCTCCTATTTTTAAGGCAAGATCTCTCTGTTTTGTCCTGGAGCTCACTGTGTAGACCAGACTGGCCTCAACTCACAGAGATCCTCCTGCCTCTACCTTCTAAGTGCTGGGATCAAAGGCATGTGCTGCTAGCTTCTTAAACATTCAAGTTTTGAATTAACATCTGCCCAGAGAATTTGTGGACAACAGGGAAACAGGAAATCTGGCATGTCCTCCAGACATGGCCTCATCTGCCCTGGCTCCTTGCTCTTTATCAGCAGTTTTAGGAGAGATGGTGATGACAGACACGTAGGTCTGGGTCCTGTTAGAGACTCTGACGCTAGGACTGGGTCCTGTTAGTGACTCTGATCACACATGCACAGACCTGCGTCTGGGTCCTGTTGTTAGTGACTCTGATCACACATGCACAGACGCGTAGGTCTGGGTCCTGTTAGAGACTCTGATCACACATGCACAGACGCGTAGGTCTGGGTCCTGTGACTCTGATCACACATGCACAGACCTAAGGCCCACATTACTTCCCTCACCTCAGCCTGTAAAGACCCCAGCTCTGGGGGGAGAAAATCTGATTCCTTTTTTATTATTATTCTTTCTAGAGGTGGGAATCAAATCTAAGATCTCACTCTTACTAGGCAAGTACTCAACCACTGAGCCGTGTCTCTAGTGGGAGGTGGATCTGAGATTTGCTCTGTCTCTGAGTGGTCACCTGGCAAGCAGATTCTCTTTTGTAAGAGCTCATTGTTTGAGTGACTGACATAGGCAAACCTGGCCTGATTCTGCCCATGAGACACTCCTCTTAAAGACACCCTGTACAACAAATATCAACATGGATGTTCTACACAGCACTGGCCAGTCAGTCCCCGACCATTAGAATGTCACACTGGCTCACAAGAGCATACCATCCATCTAGGATGTGGAGAAGTGGGTTGGGACGTTTGGGGATTCTGCACAACTATCCTCATGATGATTCTGGAAGAAATCTACAGTTCAGGTTTTTTATTTTTTTTTAATATTTATTTGTTTATTTATTATGTATACAATATTCTGTCTGTGCATATGTCTGCAGGCCAGAAGAGGGCACCAGACCCCATTATAGATGGTTGTGAGCCACCATGTGGTTGCTGGGAATTGAACTCAGGACCTTTGGAAGAGCAGGCAGTGCTCTTAACCTCTGAGCCATCTTTCCAGCCCCCAAGTTCAGGTTTTTTAAATATGAAATGGGTTTGAGCTCTGAGGAAGTGGGTGCCCAATACAGGAGAAGGAAGGAGGGCGTGAGGGAGGACCACCTCTCTGGGAGGGGGCAGGCAGGAGGGTGACATGACTGGACACAAATTCTTTGGAGGCGGAGTGGTGTCTTGAGGCAGGTGATACCGCCCACCCCCTCAACACAGGCACAGAGAGCAGGGAAGAGACAAAGTGGCAGATACCCAGCTAGAGTACCAGGCTTGGGGGACCCAAGGTTGCAGCTGGACTGAGTCCAGTACCCCATAAGAGGTAAGTGCTGGATAGTCACAGGCAAACAGGAGCCGGGTCAATGGTGAAGGCCAAAAGGCAGAATGGGCAGCCCATGGGAACAGCAAAGTCAAAATAAAATGGCAGAGAGAAGACTTTGAGTCACAAGCCAGGAACCTAAATTGTGTGATCCCTGTGTAGCGGGGGAAGAAGGTGGCGTGGGTGTCAAAGAACAGCACGCAGAACAGAAGAGAAGTCACAGTGAGACAGGCAGCAGAAAGATGGGCTCCTGGAGACATCACAGCCTATGCTCCCCAAAAGATCTGTGGGGTCTTGGGGACCAGCCACAGGCTCCTTCCAGAGAGCTCGGGGAGGTGGAAACTTCTGAGGTCTGCCCTGGCTATGGCCAACGTGGTGTCTACTGTGTGGCAAGGAACCTCTGAACCCCAGAGTCAGGAGTAGGTCCAAGAAGGACTGAGCCTTCTGCCACCTATCAGGGACCCCAGCGCTGGAGAGGGCAGCAAGCTGTAAGCTTAGCAAATATGATGCCAACAAGTCTTCTATTGAGGAGGAAGACTCAGAGCTCAAGCTACTCTCAGCCGGGACCCTGAGAAACTACTTTCTTCCATAGTCAGAGAAGACAAGGCATGGACAGCAGGCAGGAGGGGATCGTCGTCTGGCGAGACTCCATGAGAAATCAGTGGGTCTGAAGCATATTAGCCGGGGAAACTGTCAACAGTTGATTCAAGTCCCTATTAGCTGGTGCCACATGTACATAGTCCAGGCCTCTAGGAGCTGGGCTTCTGAGTCTTCCCCTCCTATCTCCTCAAGACTCTGTTCTTGAATTTGACAGAACTCTTCCCAGTAAGAGCCCAGAACACAGCAACCCCTGCCCCCCAATTCTGCTTTCATTTCTTGTCAGGCAGTGTCCTGAGCAAACATTGCCACTGGACTATTGAAAACACGGGGCGACCAGTAAAGCATTACAGCTGCCCTGGAGGGGCTGGAGAGATGGCTCAGTGGTTAAGAGCATTGCCTGCTCTCCCAGAGGTCCTGAGTTCAATTCCCAACAACCACATGGAGTCTCTCAACCATCTATGAGACGTGGTGCCCTCTTCTGGCCCGCAGGCATACAAGCAGGCAGAACACTACTGCCCTGGAGGGTGTTCTGCTTGCCCTGAAGTGTTGTCCCACTTGCAGAAGCCTAGCCCTAGGTGAGGACTCTATATGCAGAACAGCAGAATGGGTGGCTTGTTTCAGCTGACTGGAGGGTCTCAGCAGGAGCACAGGAGCTGCACTCAGTCACCCACTAAAGCCACACAATCCAAAGGTGTCCTCTATGTGACTAATGCAGCAGAGAGTCACCTGTGCTCAAGAGGGAGCCACACAGCATGCCATTCTTCCCCAGGTGTATCTATGGTTGCCCAGCCCTGTCATTGCTGGAGACCAGTTAGAAGCAGGAAGTCAACTAGACCCACACCTTCCAAATGAGAGGAGTCTCAAACTTCCTGATGGCCGGTTAGAAAAGGCCTAGGCAACACTTAAGTCCTTCTGGAGGAGCCCTGCTGGGCCAGCTGCCTGAGGACTAGTTAGAACCCCAGGTCCAAGATCCCTTATCAGCTGGGTGGTGGTGGTGCACGCCTTTAATCCCAGTACTTGAGAGGCAGGTGGATCTTTGTGAGTTCGAAGCCAGCCTGGTCTACAGAGTGAGTTCCGGGACAGCCAGGACTACACAGAGAAACTCTGTTTCAAAAAAACTAAAAACAGCCGGGCGGTGGTGGCTCATATCTTTAATCCCAGCATTTGAGAGGCAGAGGCAGGCGGATCTCTGTGAGTTTGAGGCCAGCCTGGTCTATAAGAGCTAGTTCCAGGACAGGCTCCAAAGCCACAGAGAAACCCTGTCTGGAAAAAACAAAAACAAACAAAAAACCTAAAACCAAAACAACAACAACAACAACAAAAACAAGATCCCTCATCTTGCTGAGAGCTTGAGTCAGGATTGCCTGAAAAGCCCCACCTGCCCTACTGGCACCAGAGCCCAGGCTGGTACTCTAGGAGGCATGACACTTCCTCCCAGACTTGTGAAGCCTTGGCTTCCTGTAGACTGCCTGTGCAGAGCATCCGGGGCTGAGCAAATGGGTGGTCACATGGCCCTTGGTTCAGAAAGGGGAAATGTGCTGGCACCAGTAGCCAGGGCAGCAGAGAGACCAGTGCGTACCCTGGAACCATATCTCCCTAACTCAGCCTCCACCGACCTCCCCACACCCCAAAATTTGCACTGCCTCCCAAATCACAAAGAGGACTGGAAGAGATGGTGGGTAGACAGAGCACTTATTGCTGTTACTATTACCTCCCAAAATTTTCAGCCACCGCCTCTGCCAGAGGTGATGTTGCTTACAGGGAGAGCAGCAAAGGGCCAGGCAGAGCCATTAAATTGTAACCTACAGCAAAACTGGCAGAACAGTTTAGAGTTCTCAAAAAGTCCAGGGTGGTGCCTCCAGGGCCAGGTGACGCAGAGGCAGAGGCGTTGGGACAAACGTGGGGCAGGGTGGGAGGTAGTAAACCAGAGAGCTAGTGAGAGGAGGCACCTGATGCTCCTCTTCTGGCCCTCCCCTAATTGTCCTCGCAGATGCAGATCTGGTTCTGCGCCTCTCCACGGCCTCCTGCTGTGCCTTTCAGCTGCTCTAGGAGGACCTAGAAATTCCTCCCTGTAGATCCAGGGCTCTTGCCTCAAGTGACTGGGAGGTGCCAAGGTTTGGCTCTGGGGGTCCAGCACCTCCACCTGGGGGCCTCAAGAACCAGAGCAGGTTGTGAGTTCTTTTGTACTGGGCTTTTGGGCTCCCGTTTGAACCCTCTCTTGGGGGTCCCTTGGCCAGATGCCACCTTCTTCTTGCACCTGGTTTCTGTGGCGCTACTTGCCTGGAGGCAGTGGAAACAGTGGGAAAGTAACGCGACTGAGGAGGGGTAACTAACTGCCGTCTGTGTTCCTTCTTAGTTTAGAAGCCTTGTGAACTCAAGACCTGCCTCTGTGACACAGAGGTGTTGCTTGGATCGTCAGACTGTGAGCATCTGTCTAGCCCAGCGCTTCCACCGAGCGTCCCAGAACCTCAAGAAAGTGGCAGGGAGAAGAGCAAAGGGGCCATTTGCCAGATTTTGACACTTGATTAGAAGAGGAGGGCCCCTTTACTTGGTTGAGCATCTGTGTCCTCTTTTGGGGGGCTAAGGCCGCCCAGGGAGAAGCATGCCAATCCCAGAAGTGAAGGTGGCAGGCTACATATAGAGGTTGGGAGGTACCCCTAGAGTCTGGTGGTCCTGAACTCAGGTCCCGTGAAGCAGCGTCTCCCTAAATGTAAACGTCTTCCTTGCCCTGGCGCCACCCACATCCCCATTCACCTGGACCATTGTGTATACTCTGCTGCTGCAGATGGGGTCTTGCGGGCTTCCTCCGGTGTTGGATGCATCAGGCTGGGGAGCTGAGATGGCATGGGGACCGTTGTGTCCCGGTACCGTGCCCTCCCACCTCAGGCCTAGGCCAACCCACGGGGCAGCACCGCCCAAGTCCACGTGTCAGTCCCAGTGCTTCCGTCTAGCTCTCCTAGGACGTGTCGCCCCCGGAATTGAGTCCCGCCCCACTGATGTCTGGGGAGGCAGGGCCAGGGACCTCCCAGCTCCGAAGCCCCAGGCTTACCACTGGGACTTCCGGCTGGAGAAGAGAATTCCCTGGGGGACCATGGCCCCAAACCTGCCAGCAGTAACTTTCAGCGAAGCACGTATGAGGATCTCTGGTCCTGTCTTACAAGTCGTGAGGGGGGTAGTGATGGAAAAGTTCATAGGGCTGTGTTATTGTCTAGAAAAATTAGGGATCAATCCATAACCAAATGCAAAGATAGCAAAACTTTAGGGCAGTCAACTTTAAAAATGGATCTTTGGGGGGCAGAACTAAGCTGGTAAAAGCACTAAGGGCAGTGAAATCATTGATCTTGAAATCCTGGGCAAAGTGAGCCCTGACTGCTGACAGCCTGCTAGGCACTAGGGTGGGTCTCAGCCACGCCCCACCTGCAGGCTTGAGGCTCCTTCCTTACACCGGCTCATCCAGCCTTCCTAAATAATCCCTCCCCCAACACAGCTGCAGGCCACCTGGGACACCCTCACTAAAGGCTTCCCACTGCGTTCGGAATCTCCACTTTCTCTCCTTCCTCCACAGAAAGCCTTCTGAGCCTTCAACAGCCCAGCCCCGCCACAGGTCTTCACTATAGTATACATTTGCATTAAAAAATATATTAGGACCTGAGGCTAGGGTGTGCTCAGCATTCAATTCCCAGTACTGGAGAAAACAATCAGGACCGAAAAGCAAGGTTAATCTTCCACCCACATCAGTTATCCAGTAGGACACAGAGAAAGGTTTGCTTCCCTGGTAGCCCAGGGATGGCTTGTTAGTGTGTGGTACTAATTTGTTATCTTCTAGTTAACCATCTTATTATGTGATGTTCTTCAGAAACTGTATATGGACGATCCAAAATCACAGCGTGGGCAGCCGTTTAGCATTTCTTCTTGAGGGGTCACTGCTTTGGGGGGGACAGATGGACAGAAGTAGAGAAGGGATGCTACTCTAAAGCAGGAGCAGCCACAGGGTACTGGAGATGCATCTCTAAGGCCAGAGCATCAGCGGTAGGGTAGCTGCTGGGCTACACTGCCAGACTGACAGGGCCAAGGTACAGGGGAGATCTGAGTCTCCACCCCCTCAGTGCTGGGACACCCTCGCTGTCCTGTGAATAGCTGAGTAGCCAAGGTAATGCCAGAGGTGGTGGGGGGGTGGAGGGTACAGACCCCAGCATCACCCAGGTCTGAGTTCTTGGGCTGTGGGTAAGAATTGAGGGCATTCCTCCCCAGGCTCCCACAGTCATTAAAGGGGAAGGTATGGGTACAGCCAGAATTGCCCGAAAGATCACATCTGGCTGGAAGGTGAGCAACACCAGCAGTTGGCAGTAGCTGGGGTGGACATTCTCTAGTTGATACTGTGAGTTGCCCCACACCCAACTGACAAAACCATCTTTGCAGTTAAAGTTGGAAGACTCCACGTGGAGACAGCAGATAGGTAATACCTGTCAGTCCGCCACACACAGGCTCCTTGCTCTGTAGGGGTGCTGTGCCTTTTGGGTGCATCTGCCTGCCCCATGTTATCTGTTTTGTTATACAAATCTGGCACAGGGAGCCATGCCATGCTTCCTTGAGCTGAGTGACGCCTTGCTGCTTATACTACCATCCTGGCTTTCTTTGGCTAGTCCTACTGAGAAGCCAGGCAGTGTGGTTCAGATGACCGGGTTCATGAATAACAGCAACCCCCAGACCTTACCCTGGGCCTAAATGTCCTCCAAGATCCCATTTATCCCCTGCTTCCTCTGTAACCCAACATACACAGTTCTGAAGATGAGAAGTCCAAATAAACCAGACTGAGTTACTGACAGGGAACGGTAAGAAATAAGACCTCAGGAACCAGATGCAGTGTTGCAGGCCTGCGGCACAGTTGTAGGCAGGTTGGGTTACAAAGTAAAATCTGAAAATAAAAAAGCTTTTCGTACTGAACATAATTTTGCAGTCACCTTCTAAGCTGAATGGGCTAAGAGCAGAGTTCAAGCAGTTAGGTCCGAGTCTACGGGAAGCTACAGAGTGGACATCATGACGACCAAAGATGCCTGTGTGTGGTCAAATCCCTTCACAAAATGATCTCTGGGGCTATGGAGCAGCTCTTTCTTGGGTGCCGGTGCCTTCCGCTGAACCTTATAAACACCCAAAGTGCTGAGAAGCACCACCATCACCACCTCCACGACTCCCTCCCTCCCTGTCCACACCACAGGGTGGCCTGTTTTACATCTGAGTACCAGTTGGGAGGGGTTGCCAGATAGCTGGCTTATAAGAGAGATAATTCCTGCGTGTGTGCACGTGGGTGAAACCTGTAAAACAACCTACCAGGCACTGCAGGTCATGCCTTAGGAGATGGGCAGTCATGCATGGCATAGAAGATTCAACAAGTGGACAGTCGCACGCAGAATAAGCTACTACACTCTCGTCCAAAAGCCCTCAATCCAGAGTCTCCACCAAACTTTCAAAGAAGCCAGGCAAGAGAAATTTCATCAGGACCTGCATCTCAGGAGGAAATTCCCTTGAAGTTACATGCAAGCAGCTGGAGAGATGGCTCAGTGATTAAGAGCCCTTGTTCTGACAGAGGACCTGAGTTTGAAGTCTAGAACCCACATTGTAGCTCACAACCATCCGTAATTCCAGTTCCAAGGGATTTGAGGCTCTCTTCTGACTTCTGTGGGCACTAGGCACACATATGGTGCACAGATATGCACTCAGGCAGAACAATCACACACAGAAAAGTTGGAAGTCATATGCAGGCAGCATTCAGTGGTCACATCTGGTTACAGTTGGGCACAAACAGGTCTGCAGTCTTCTGTATTAGGGTCACCCTGGGCCTTTAACCTGGTCTTCATCTAGGGGCATGGATGAGCTGCAGATTCAGTACACTTCCATAACCCTTTAAACACTCATACCCGCCCTGAGGCCACACACTCACGCCCTACCAGTCCACCAGATTCACATATAACACCACTGATGGGTAGCTGCTCAGAGCTATTCCGTTTCCAAAACAGGCAGCCTATCTCAGGACATATTACAGTGCACAGAACTATGTCAGCATCTGTGATAGGTAGTGACATCAGAGGCCATTCAAATCCTGTGTTCTTTCATGTAAATATAAAGTCTCAAGTCAGGATGATATTCCAAAATTGAGGGAAAGTATTCATGATAGGAAGGTGGTCCCCCAAACCCCTCACACTCAACACACAAGAGTTCACGTTTGAACATACCAGAGATCTCTGCCACTGGGAGTTTAGCCGTACCCGCTTAGAGCATGAGGAAACTGAGCGATGTTAAGAGTACCACATCATGGCACTGCCATGAAGGCCCAAGGGTGGCAAGGGCCCTTTCCTGTGCAGTCACCACCCACCACCCAATGCAGGATGCCTCTGTAGTGTGCTAACGGTGCCTTGGAGGCTTCCTCTCCCTGCCCAGCTGAGAAAACGGCAATGGAGAGGTCCATCCATGCGGCCAGAAGCATGGGAGCCACTGCATACTACACAGGGCAGCCACAGCCACCACATCCTGGGGCCCAGAAATGCTGCAGTTGTCAGTGGAGTGGACTGGCACCATGCTAAGGCACAGCGGTGCTTTTATTTTTCATTTCTGGAAGCTTTCTTATAACAAGGTAAATACTGCTGAAGTGGGGACAGAGCAAAACCAGGTGCAACTACATCTTCCAACTCTTCCAAGTCTAATACACCGACTTGCACAGGTACCTTTCCAGGGAAGTGAGGGCGGGGGGACAGCTTTCAGACAACTGTTCTGCGGAAAAACTTATAAACTTTCACTAACAAATCCACATCAGGCAGCCAGAAGCTACCCAACTGTACTTCTCAGATGATGCGTGGCTGGGGCCCAAATGTCCCTGAATGAAGAATTACAATTAAGTATGCACAAGTACTCTACCCAGCTAAGGATTTATATACTCTATACGTCTACTGCTGCCAATCAGCTTACTAAGCATCATAAAAAAGCAATACATTTGTGCAACAGAAAAATACACACAGAGTGTCAGAACGAGATGTATGAACAAAGCACAGTATGTGAGGGTTGGAGGTCAGACTGTACCCACGCGTGGTGTCCACTGCACACAGGCATACAGTTCAGTGTGCAGATACAGGGGTGTAGACAGTGAAGGTTGGAGGTCAGACTGTACCCACGCGTGGTGTCCACTGCACAGAGCTCAGTGTGCAGGTGCAGGGGTGTAGACAGTGAAGGCTGGAGGTCAGACTGTACCCACGCATGGTGCCCACTGCACACAGTTCAGTGTGCAGATGCAGGGGTGTAGACAGTGAAGGCTGGAGGTCAGACTGTACCCACACGTAGTGTCCATTGCACACAGTTCAGTGTGCAGATGCAGGGGTGTAGACAGAGTTAAGGTTGGAGGTCAGACTGTACCCATGCATGGTGTCCACTGCACAGAGCTCAGTGTGCAGATGCAGGGGTGTAGACAGACCATGCGGTTCACATGACACTTGGGATTTGGTCTTTTGTTCAGAGACTGGACAGCAACAACCTGTAAAGAAATCTCATTTCATTCTCTTGATGACATCAGTGTCTTTATCATGGAACAAGTTAAGAGTCTTTTGGGAACCCTGGTTCCTCCTCTCTAAAGTATGGCACAGAAGAAAATAAAGACTTCACACTGCCCACCTGGTCGGCAGGCCCGACCTCAAAGGCACTACTTTTCTGGTACATACACTACAGAGGTCTCAAATACCAACTTTGAGCTACAATTCAAGTAACAAAACAAATACACCCCATCTTCAGTGTGCAATAATCACCATGCTTTAGAAATACACCTCATCTTCAGTGTGCAATAATCACCATGCTTTAGAAATACACCCCATCTTCAGCATGCAATAATCACCGTGCTTTAGAAATACACCCCATCTTCAGCATGCAAGAATCACCATGCTTTAGAAATACACCCCATCTTCAGTGTGCAATAATCACCATGCTTTAGAAATACACCCCATCTTCAGTGTGCAATAATCACCATGCTTTAGAAATACACCCCATCTTCAGTGTGCAATAATCACCATGCTTTAGGAGATTTCAAACTGGGGCTACCCCTTGCACAATTCTATGATGCTGGAACAGAGTACCAGAACATTCTCAAGTTTCATTTATTTCAAGGCACTTTCCATCAAAAGGTGCAAAAAGAAATAAAGCTACTTTGTAAAAGGCCAGAAACACTTTTTTTGAGTAAGACTCAAAGGAGACAAGTAGAAAAGAACTAATCTCTCCTGCATGCAAGTAGCTTAACTTTATTTGTTGCTGCAATAGAGTCCACGTGCACTCCACTGGATCCACTGGAAGAGGCTCTCTGGACACTGGCAGACCACGGATGAATTAGCAGTTCTACCTCAAGTCCTACAGCTTCACTGACATCTGTGACAATGGCTGATTAAGCTACTGACTGAAGTGGTTAAGATTTAGAGCCGTTTAACCTTTCATGCATGCAACAAGGCTCTTTTGTGTATGTGTGGATAATCCCTACAGAAGAAACTTGCCATTACTATACATTTCATGCATTCTAATTTTAAGAACATATCAAACTCATTAGCTGTAAGAAAGATCTTACACATATTAACAAAAGATACAGATATTCTGGTTATCTGGTGCCTTGTTTGTTTGTTTGTTTAAAAGAGGATCTCATACATAATACAGCTTAGGCTGGACTGGAAAAATTCTCCCTCAGTCTCATGGATGCTGTAATTACAGGCAGCAGCAACCACACCTAGCTTTATATGGTGCTTTAAAAACAAACACTCCCCAGCCATTGCTTCATTTAACTTACTACCTGAAAATTGAAGCTTCCTTTCCCTCTACCTTAAAAAGAATATTTTGTGTTCATGAAAGTACACACATGCACCTGCATGTCTATGTATGTGGAGGCCAAAGAGGGCATCAGATCCCTCAGAGCTGGGGAACACCTGACTTGTTATGTGGATGCTAGACTCACGTCCTCTTAACCGAGGACCCATCTCTCCAGTGACTCCTTCTATCTTATTTTTATCCTCAAACCTAGTGACGCTGAAGGACACCAGTCTAGGAGGTCAGGGGAAGTCTGCTCGCTCCTCACTCACAAACCAGGAGAGCACAACAACTGCATCCTTGAGCCTATTACTAATGGGATCCTGAGAGGAATACTGCCAAAGCCCTGCCTTCTGTAACGAAAGCAGAGAGCTGGAAGACACTTCCATCCCAACAAGGAAAGTCTCCTGTGGGAGAAAAACAGATGAACAACACTCAAGTAGGACACGAGACAGCTGGTTAGTTGTGTCAGCTTGCTGCCCAGGTGCCAGCAAGCTGAACCAACCCTGGCTGACCTAGCTGGTCAGTGTGCACTGCACTGCTCAAGAACCAGGCAAACAACCCCAACTCGGCAGTCAATAGGGACATTGCTTGTGAGCACCGGGCACCGGAACTCAGACAGGCAGCGCTCCCAGCAAAGGACAGCGCCTGTACCATCTCCACCATTGCATCCACAGGTAACTTGAGGGCTCTGTAGATCTCCCCACCCCAGCCTTCAGCCTGGGAAGGCGCCCATATTATCTCCACCATCCACATCCACAGGTAACTGAGGGCTCTGCAGATCTGTGCACCCCATCCCCACCCAGCCATCCGCACCAGCACCCAGTTGCCGTGCTGTCATGGAGGGCACTCCCTAGGCAGACGGACTCTTTAATTAGTCCTTCAGCTATGAGTACAGGTACTGTCCCTGTGCCAACAGGGAAAGGACACCCAAACAAGGGCTGTGTGGATGAGAACTCTTTAGAGGCCATGGTGGTCATCCTGGAAGTAAAGAGAAATCTTTATTTTCAACAAAGTTGCCTACAAGAGACAGTTCATTGATTCACTATGAACGAGTCTCTCATCACATACAGCACCAAAAAATATATTTAAAAAATTAAGAAACACAGCCTCATCCCTCACGCAAACACACACATATCCCCTCCCAAAAGCCACACAGCCCGAACCAAAAGGTAAAGAACTAAACCAAACTCAATACCCACACAAGTTTTCTTTGAATTAAGATTTACAAATTTATATATTCTTTCCTATGAAGGAAAAAAAAGAGGAGGAAGAAGAGAGAAAAGAAGAAAACGGGTAAGGAAAACGTGAAGGCCTGTGAAGACCCAGGAGACTAAACACTGCCTGCCTGCACACCAGCAGAAAGCAAACGACGTCAGCGCTCTTCACAGACTCCCTAGCAGCGCAGCAAACATCTGGAAAACCAGATCTTCTAGAGTCAGCAATACCGGAAGCACTGGGAGAGTCAACTGCAGTGTGCAACCTTCGGGATGCAGGGCAAGGCAGAGGTGGTGTCTTCCATCACGGGTTTGCCAGTGTTTAAAAAGGCCATTTCCCCTTTTTAAACAATACAGGCCAAAGAAAATTACAGGGGAAAAAGGTTCTCTACTGCAGTGACAAATCTGCCAGTCACAGCCAGAAGGGGAAAGAGTCCTGTGCTGGTTGACAGTGCTGGGTCCGTGCACAGGCTCTACTTGGGCTCCTCAATCACACCTTTGCTGAGGTCTGTCATTTTGGGATATTTTACTTTCTTCTGGTCTAGCTCATTCTGAGCCCAAAGTAGCAGTTTCAGTAATTTTGCCAGCTTGGGTGTGGACTCTCGATTTTCATAATCCAGAACAGCCTGGTTAACTTCACTCCACACCTAGAAAAGAAACAAATCCAATAGAGATGGCCACATATGTGTACTACCAGCAACTATGATAATATACTTAAGACATCTTTTCTTCCACCATTGCCCGGCCCAAGACATCTTCTTTCTTATGCTCATCAGGCAAGCACTCTACCACTACGCTATGGTCCAGCCCATCTGGGTACTGTTCACACCCAAGAAGCTTGTCACTAATTTAAAAACACATTAAACATGTGAGTAGAAGCCACTCCAGGGACCCTAAAAGGTCCTCATCTGCAGGGGCTCTTGCACTTTCTGCAATGTCACAGTGAGGTCAGCCAAGTGTCCTGGCCCTTTAAAACAGAAGTGTTGTGAGGGCGAGCAAGAGAAGAGCAGCACAAGGGCATGAGCTCTCGGCAGGCAAGCCTTAACGAGACATCTTCAAGGAGGGGCAGTCCTAATAGGATGTGGAGGACGGAGGCCTAGGAGAGAGGGATCCAGTATATGGGGAAAGGAGGACATGGTTCTGGGGAGGCAATGAGCTGTAATGCTTACAGCACACAGAAGGAACAAGGGAAAGTTTTGGGAGAATAAACAGATCTTAGCTGGAAATACTTAGGATACCCATTTCTACATTGATGGGAAAAAGGTTAAGAGGATGAAGAGAATAAAAACTGGTAAAGGGTTTTGAATACCGACAGTTGTAACGCTGCCTCTCCTACTGTACAAGATAAAGGGGTACAGAGCAGAGGAGCTGTGGCACCCTACTGGAGTACCCTCACCAGGGCCCTGTGTCTCACCCATCACAAGTGTAGCACGTGTACCATCTCTACACAGGTCCCCGAGTGTCCATGAACACAGCTCTTCCCTTACCAGCCTTTTACCTTTTGCCTCTGCATCATGTGGAGAAGGTCTCCAAAAGGTGACTCCTCAGGACTGTCGAAGGCCAACAAGGCCAGCGTGCGCTCCATTTCTGTGAGGCACTCTCTGCTCTCCTCACCCTGCTCTGCCAGCTGCGTCTGGGCGAACTCCAAAGCTGCTTCTGTCTCACGCTGACGGATGAGCTCAATCAAGTGCTGTTGCTGGTCAATATCAAAGACAGACAAGCTGAACTAGCACACACCCTGCAGGTGACACCCAGTATGGCCAACAGCAAAGACAGCCAAGTTTGGCAGACACACACCTAGATAAACACTTGACCCCTGTCAAAAGTTTATCTTATGGGGTGGAGGGTGTAATTTAGTGTTAAAGCACTTGTTTAGCATGTAGTCAAGGCCCTGGGTTCTACCCAACACCGCCACAAAAAGAAAAAGAAGGAAGACATTTCTAGCATCTCTAAGATTTCCCTTAAGAGCAAAACGGAGGTTGGTGAGATTGCTGCAGTCAAGCATTTGATCCCCAGAACCTGTGTAAAGGTAGAGAGAACAGACTTCCAGGATTGTCCTCTCACACTATGTTCTCTCTCTATCTCTCTCTCTCTCTCTCTCTCTCTCTCTCTCTATCTCTCTCTCTCTCTCTCTCACCTTCAAAAAGTACTGGTTTCTACAGTACACACAGCAGTTACCTCAAAGCCTGGTATTCCCTTCCCAACACTAAGCAGTCCACTACTAACACTGCCAATGTCTTTCACTGCGAACAAGCCCAACTTACCAAGCAACCACCGCAGACTCTGGAACTCACCTGAAGGTGGAAGTAAAGATATCGGTTTGTATCCAGGAGCTCTGGGTGGAGGCTGTTGATCAGGGCGATGGCCTCCTGGATCCGACCCTTCAGAATCATCTCCCGAATCTTGATTCGCTCATCAAGTGTTTCTAGGTCCACACTTGGTTCGATCCCAGATTCCATTCGAAACTTCTCTGCTGCTTCCTTAAAGCCCTCTGAAAAGAAAACTACCTTCACTGCTGGGAAATGATCAGGAATTAAGGCTTTGTAGCTCTAGAGAGACAACCACCATCAGCTGACCCTACATATAAAGCACAATTTCCCAGGGACTTTTTAAAATTTATTTCTGTGATTAATAGTCAATGCTGTCATTCTTTTGCAGCTATTCAAAATGTCTAGCCTCAACCTGGAGGTTACAGACTGCTAGCCATTGTGTGCTGTGACACCTTCAACACCTTTTTGTAGGTCAGGATGCCAGTGTGAAAGAGCCAACTCCAGGTGAAGCAGGCATCTTGCTGGATCCTCACAGCGCAGCTGCTTTAGTGGTGCTTAGCCTGGTGACACGGCAGGCTAAGATTTCTGTAACCACTTTCTAAGAAATTTTAGCAGAAATTAACTGGAGAGGTGCAGGAGGATACGGATTACTGGGAAACTTCCATTCCTCACTTGTGAGAATTGGGCAGAAAGATAGCTGACTCTCACTCCTGCGACAGGAGCACCAGAGTGCTGCTTCTCTGCATCCCCTCCCGTTTTCTTTCTCGTCCCTGTTTGGAGCTGGGCACACCTAGTAACAGGCCAGAATGGTTTTCCAAACTGGCCAGAAGGAATCAATTATTTAGACTTTAAATCTACTCTGAAACTTTTTTTTTAATTTTGAGATAAGGTCTTGCTGTGTAGTCCCAGCTAGCCTAGAATTCAGAATCCTCCTGCCTTAGCCTTCTAAGTCAGAAGATCCTGAATGATAATGAAGGCTTAAGTATAAAACTGTCAAAAGCCTAGAAAGGATGCTGCTTTAAGGGCTCAGAGATCTGGCACAATTATTTTATTAACAAGAAAAATATTTTTTTTTAGGGAGTCGGAAAGTGGAGAAAACGAATCACATTCACATTACAGTCCAGGCTCCCAAGTGTGGGGATTATGGATGTGACCCATACCACCCAGGGCTAGAAAAAGACCATCTTTAACAAGTCTATTTGATTTACAGACATCAAGTTAATTTTGTGTTTTTATGATTTCTCAGCATAACCTAACATTATTGCTATGCTTCCCGGGTAAAGGGCTACTTACTTAAGGGAGAGCTATGGTCAAGCGGTAGCACTCACAGCCAGCCTTACCTGTGACTAGGTAGTTCATGATGAGACGGTTCATGTCTGCTCGTTGAACATGTAAATTATTGAGCTTTTCCATCCATTCATCTTTGGTTATTTCATCGGGTTTTTCTGCATAACTCATTATGATTTACTTCTACAGTAAAAAGATACGATTGAGGAAGAATTATATGCCCACCGTAATCATTTCAAAAAATAAACATAACAATATAGTAAGAAGTGGAAGAGTAGGAGGATACTTTTAATCATAAAACTGACAGGCAAAACAGGTCTGAGAAAAACATATGTCTAGGTAACATGGTCAAGGGTAGGATGCTGTGGGATAATGCTTTTGTACACTGCAAAGATTTGTCACTTAAACTGGTTTAATAAAATGTTGATTGACCAGTAGCCAGGTAGGAAATATAGGCAGGACAACCAGACTAAGAATTCTGGGAAAAGAAAAGGCAGAGATGCAGTCACCAGCCAGATGCAGATGAAGCAAGATGAGAATGCCTCACTGAGAAAAGGTACCAAGCCATGCAGTTAAACACAGACAAGAATTATGGGTTAATTTAAGTTGTAAGACTTAGTTAATAATAAGCCTGAGCTAATAGGCCAAACAGTTTATAATTAAGATAAGCCTCTGTGTGTTTCTTTGGGAATCAACGGGACTGGGCAGGACAGAAACTTCCATCTCCAGTAGGAAGTATGGTTAATGAAGCAAAGAGTCAAGTCTTAGAATGAAGAGGCCAAGACATCAGATTGTATCAGATAGAAAAGTCATCATACTTTGAAGGAGGTGGTTAGGGCAGTCATTGGAGAATTCTATACTAAAAATTACATGCTATGATGTAAAAAAACAGACACCAATCATACAGGCAAAATGAAGACAAGTCGGGGTTGGAGAGATGGCTCAGTGGTTAAGAGCATTGCCTGCTCTTACAAAGGTCATGAGTTCAATTCCCGGCAACCACATGGTGGCTCATAACCATCTGTAATGAGGTCTGCTGCCCTCTTCTGGCCTGCAGACACACACAGACAGAATAATGTATACATAATAAATAAATATAAAAAAAAATGAAGACAAGTCTTGGTGACGGATGGAGTCTTCTCTAACTCTTTTGTTGGAACACACATGGTGAAAACACTCCTTATAAGGGCACACGATGCCTCCTGCAGTGCAGCAACTGCACTCCTGCATCCTAGAAAGGGTCTAACATGCACTGAAGATGTGCTGTTCTCCAATGCACACTCTGAGAGAGCAAAAGTGTGGACACCACTCCCCAAAACATCCATCCTCCAGCCTGAGTAAAGGGACTCTGAGATACAGATGACACGCCCAACCCCTGGGTAGGTGTGTTCTGCAGCTCGCACACAGATAAGACGGCACACGTTCAGGTCTGTTCTATGCATGACAGCCTCTCCAGAGACTCGGGAGCATGGAACAAGCAAACATCATTTGGTGAGGCATGCATATTCACACTCAGTGTAAAGGAAGCTGAAACATGTTATCAAGTTTTGCCAACAAATAGGTTTTAGAAAACTGTTTTGGCTGGGTGTGGTAGCACACAACTTTATTCCCAGCATTTGTGAGGCAGAGACAGACAGATCTCTCTAAACTGAGCCTGGTCTACAGATCAAGTTCTGGGTCAGCCAGAGTTACATGGTCAGACCTTGTCTTGAAAATAAACAAATAAAATTAAAGTTAAAAAACTGCTTCTACATTCAGAGTATTTAGACTTTAGAAGGAAACATAGCTGTGTATCATTTTAAAACAACATTGAATGGGGGGGGGCTAAAAGTCCAACTGTGAGCTGAGTTTTGCAAAATCCAACATGAAACGAACTACATGGCAAGTCTTTAGCACTAAACACCGAGTAGTTTAAAGCAATGACGTGGAATCTGACAGGAATTGTTTCATGTGAGAGGAAGGCAGGATGGCAGAGCCACAGTAAGGCAGCTGGGGTAGCTCTGGGAGCAACAGCTGGACCGTTTTTCACACTTTGTGACCAACATATGCCTCATGGATATTACTTTGCACACTGCAAAGGGCAAGCTAACTTGCTTTAATAAATCATAAAACTGAAAGATAGCTCTGGTTTCTGGGCTGACAACGGAATGCACACTGGGTGGAGAGAGCTAAGCAGTCCAACAAAGAGACATCCTAGGACGTTCACAGGGGACAGCAGAAGAGGACAGACACTCGGGATCACATTCTAGCCTCCATACCAATGGCCGCTGTCGCTGGACTGAATACGAAGGGAGAAAAGTCAGGCACGGGGCAACTGGAGACTGGAGATTTCAGGTGTCAAGCCTTAGAAATGGGACCACAACACCGTGGGAGGGATGAGTAGAACAGGTTGGAGGAGCAGGGCAAGTCTGGGTGCAAAGGACTCAGGCAGTGGGAGAGGTGTGGTAGGCCTCTGGATTACAGTTCCTGGGACCCACGCTGGAAACAGCAATTAGGGAAACACACATTTGCACACGCCGGAAGGAGGAAAGTTATTTAAGCAAGAGTGTCCAAGAATAAAAACCATAAGATGTTAAAGTTTCAAAGCTCACTTTCGGAGAATGTGGGCAGGGAATGAGGAGGCGCTTCCAATTTGAGGCATAGGAGGACCTCCAGTTCTGAAAAGTAGCAGCAGAGGAGGGAAGTGAAATTAAACGGGGTTGTCATAGGACTGTGCCTCTCCACAGCCACAGGGTAACAGCAGAATTTACTCTGATTCAACTTTTATTCTGGATACACAGGCAAGCTAACAATTAGTCTGGGCAGATGTTCCCTGATTAGGCCCCTTCCTCTCGATTTCCACTCTGCCGCCCGAAGCAGACTGCAGAGACCCGGCGACAGCGTTTTTGTAGGACTCAGGGATGCCAAATCCAGCGATTACACCGGCGACAGGGGAGCATCCTAAGCCCTGATGATGACTTTCAACGAAGCAACTGCATCTTCACCTTCCAGTCTCCGACTTACTGCGGCTTTCCTCACAGAGACACGGGAACATTTGCAGTAACTATTCCGGTCCCGGCAGCACCCTAACCGAACGCAGCCTCCGGACCTCCCGCTCCGGAGCAAGGCCTGACCCCGGCTCCCGCTGCAGGCTTCGCATACCCGGGGCGGGTCAGCTTGGCGGGCACAGACCCCCGACCTCTGACCTCCGCACCTCGGCCCACCCCGGAGCCCCATGGAGACGCTCGGCACGGCCGCCGGGGCCTGCTGCGGCCATCTTACCGTGCGGATCCCGCCTCCCGCGCGACACGATCTGGGCGGCGGCTCCGCGGCCGCTCCCGGGGCCGGGGAGGAGCGGCGGCGATAGCGGGAGATAGGGAGGAGAAGCAGGGGGAGGCGGAGGCGGCGGCGGGGGCGGGGGCGGGGCGCGAAGCGGAGGTAGACACACCGGCGTCCGCCTCTCAGACACCTCTCGCGAGATCGCGAGATCTCGAGATGCGAACCGGCAACCAATGGAATCCTCTCGCGAAGGGGCCGGGCGCACGGTCACCGGACGCTTGGATCGCGACTTCCGTTCTTGCGCATAACTCTGCGGCGGTGCCCTAGCTCTACGGGTTGGCGCGAGAGTCAAAAGAGCGGTGCCCCTCCTGCGCAAGATGGCTGCTGCGGGGGCGTCTGCGTCCTGAGTGCTAGCACCGGAATGGAGACCTGTAGACTGAGTTCGAGGCAAAGGTTCCGGGTCTTTTCTTGGTTTTGGTTTTGGTTGTTTTGCGTGTGTGTGTGTGAAGCTGGGGGAGGGGAATAGGTGTGTGGGAACGCGGGAATGCGCGAGAAGGGAAGGACGTTCTCCGGCCTGTAGTCCGCTGGGCTCTAGTCCCAAAGGGAAGGCCTCCGGATTTTACTCGGCGAACGTTATAACCGAGTCCAGACCAGCGTTAGGGACAGCACTGCCTGGAGCTCGGGAGCGGACCGCGAGGTTCCTGTTTCCTGGGCAGGGACGCCTCGTTTCTGGGCTTCCTCGAAGGTGACTCCTTAGTGTTGGGACTCTCAGGGATGGGAGCATGCACGGAAGCGACTCCCCGCTTCTAAGGTACTCATGGAGCGCAGCGCATCCGTGCTTCAGAAACGCTCACGGTGGGGACTCCTTTTCCCCGGGCACAGAGAGACTTCCTACGTCTGGGGCGTTCACGAAGAGTAGCTGCGTGTGGTGGGGACCATGCTCGAGACGCCGGCGGAGGGAATCCCTGCCGCCGGAGAAGGGACCCCCATGCCCTGGGAGTCGCGGTGACTCCTTGCCTTGGGAATGGGTCCGTAGTGCTCGCGGTAAGGGCTGGGGGGTAGCTGGAAGTCCTAAGAAAACTGCCTCGCCGTAGTTGGTAGATAAGTATTTGCATGTTTATGTGCTTATTGTCTACCCGAGGAAAATGCAAATTCGGTCATTGCAATGCAAATGTATTCTGGAATGCTTCTGGTTGGAATGTTGGACAGCCTGCTATGAGATGGTTGAGTGTACTTGCTTAAAAATGAACTGAATTAGCTAGGTGAGGTGGCGTGAACCTTTCACCACTCGGGAGGCAGAGGTAGGCGTATTTCTGTGAGTTCGGGGACGGCCGCTAGGGCTGTTACACTGAGAAATCCCGTTTCGGAAAACCAAAAAGACAGAGCACAGCAAGCTGTGACTTTTAAAAGAAGGAAAAAAAACCCCCAAAAACAGAGTCTAGAGAAAGCAACTCACTGAATCACCGAAAGTAAATCCAATTTAGCAGATTACGTTCGATAATGACCACGCTGGCTGTGAACATTTTATTACATGCGCTGAAGCTGCTGCCCAAAGTTCTGACCAAAGCTGTTGAGGAAGTACTGCAGTAAACACTTTGCACTGCTTACCTCTGGTTAAAGTGCAAGGGAAGAGGCCAGTATCCTAAAGAGAACGATTCACTCGGAAGTTCAGTGTCTTCCCAGCAGCTGGCCAGTGCCAAGGGCTCTCTTCCTTCTCTGCAGTCCTTCCTCCACACTGTTCCTCAGCCACAGCGTCTTTCCTAATGTGACAGGCATGTTCACTTACATTATTTCTTTTACCTGGCCTCCTTTAGGTAAGGCATTCATTCTTCAGTTGATTGCCTATTGTAAGCCCAGCTAGAAATCTCTTAGTCCTTTCTTCCTAATGCCTGTGTGAAACGCTTCCCCTCAGCTGCTTGGACTTCCTGGGCCATCTTTCCTAAACACCAGTAGGTTCTGTCTGTGTCTTTTGCTCGGGTGATTATTTTCTTTTATTTTTGGATTTTCCAGATACGAGTTTCTCTGTGTATCCCTGGCTGTTAGGGAACTCGAGGCCTTGTTCCGTAGACCAGGCTGGTCGTGAACTTACAGAGATCTGCCTGCCTCTGCCTCCTGAGTACTGGATTAAATAAAGGTGTGTGCCACCATGCCTGCTAAATCTTTTTTAAAAAGAAAGAAATTTGGCTGGATGAGGTGGCACAGACCTTTAGTCTCAGTATTTGAGTTGAAGGTCAACCTGATCTACATAGAGAGTTCCAGGTCAGACAGGCCTACATAGAGAGACCCTGTGTCAAAAAAGTCTGAATGCGTTTTTTCCATGATTTATTTTATTTTTGTGTGTGCATGCCTGAGCATGTTGGTCTGGAGGCCAGAAGAGACTGTTAGAACCCTGGTAGCAGAGGTTGTAAGAGCCAAACTCTCTGCTTCTGAAAGAACAAGTGATCTGAGCCCCTTAGTTCAGCCTGGGATTTTGTTTTATTTTATTTTTTTTAGATTTATTTATTAAGCATACAATGTACTGCAAGGAAGGCACCAGGTCTCATTACAGATGGTTGTGAGCCACCATGTGGTTGCTGGGAATCGAATTCACAACCTCTGGAAGAGCAGCTAGTGCTCTTATCCTCTGAGCCATCTCTCCACCCCCCCCCCCCCCCCGATTTTATTTTTTGAGTTCTGATTTTTTTTTTCGAGACAGGGTTTCCCTGTAGTTTCTAGAGCCTGTCCTGGAACTAGCTCTTGTAGACCAGGCTGGCCTCGAACTCAGAGATCCACCTGCCTCTGCCTCCCGAGTGCTGGGATTAAAGGCGTGCGCCACCACCGCCCAGCTCGATTTTATTTTTTTGAAAGACAAGGTTTTGTGTAGTCAATGCTGGCTTTAAATGTATGTGTAGGCAAGAATGACAGTGAATTTATGATCTCCTGCCTCTACCTTAAATGCTGGGATTAACTCACAGAGATCAGCCTGCCTCTGCTTCCCAAGTACTAGGATTAAAGACATGCACCACCACAGCCTACTTCTAGCTAGATTTTTTTTTTAACTTAACCCATTTCTATTAATCTATTTGCTGCCCTGAGGCTCGCTTACTTAATCTACATACTGTCTATCCTGCTTTTCTGTTTCCTCTATGTCTGACTGGCCTCCATTTAGTTTCTGCCTGACAACCCCCGCCCAACCTTCCTCTGTTCAACTTTTTAATAAGCCAATCAGGTGCCTTAGGCAGGCAAGGTAAAATGGCAACACATCTTTACATAAACAAATATTCTATTCCACAACCTAGATGTGCCACTACACCTAGTTTATATGGGTGTGAACTCGGAGCCAAGTGCATACTAGGCAAGCAGTCTACCAGCTAACAACAGCCCAATTCTGATGTATTCATTGACAAAACTCAAGCAAATAAATTTAACAGCAATTTTTAAAATTAATATTCTAATACACAATCCAAAGTTCCCAATTTTACACTCAAACTAAAATGCTGAAGAATGACCATATGAGAGTGTTTTCAAAATTAATAACTTTTTTTTTTTTGAGACGGTCAAAATCTGCCTGCCTCTGCTTCCCAAGTACTGGGATTAAAGGTGTATACCACTGTATCTGGATTCTGTTGTGTTTCTTTAAGAGCATAAATAAACTGTAAAGCAAAAACACTGCAGTTCATATCAAGTAATAGTCTTGAGCAAGGTGCTTTTGTAGGTATTTCGTGGCATATAAAGTATTCATGTTTTGTATTCAGAACCAAGACTGCAGGGCCCAGAGAAATAACTCAGTATTTGCTGATCTTGCTTGGCAGTTTGATTCCCAGCTCCCACATCTGATGGCTTATAACTTCTTGTAACTCCAGCTCCAGGGGATGTGATCTCCTCCTCCTCTTCTTCTTCCTTTTTTTTTCTTTTTTGTTTTGTTTTGTTTGTTTGTTTGAGATAGGGTGTTTCTCTGTAGCTTTGGAACGTGTCTTGGAACTCACTCTGTAGACCAGGTTGACTTCAAACTCAACAGAGATCTGCCTGCCTCTGCCTCCCAATTAAAGGAATGTGCCACCACCACCTGGCTCTGGTATCCTCTTCTAAATTCTGCAGGCATCTGCACCTGTGTGCACAGACACGTACACATACACAAACACACATAATTTTAAAATAATAAAAACATATTTAGCCGGGCAGTGGTGGTGCATGCCTTTAATCCCAGCACTCAGGAGGCTGAGGCAGGTGGATCTCTGAGTTCCAGGCCAGCCTGGGCTACAAGAGCTAGTTCCAGGACAGGCTCCAAAAGCTACAGAGAAACCCTGTCTCAAAAACAAAAACAAAACATTAAAAAAAAAAAAAAACCAAGAAAGCAGTTGATCAGTGCAGCATGGGTGAAGGGTGAACCTTGCTAGAAACATCTCAGATTCAGTATGTGTTTGGTTTTGATTTATTTGTTGCACGCTTCGAAACCCATAGCGGCATGGTCTACTCTTCCCATTTCAGTTATGTGACCCCATAGAGGATGGCAACTCCCAGTCTGAGAAAGGTGGCTCAGCAGCTAAGAGCACTTACTGCTTGTAACTTCCACTTCAGGGGATTTGGTTCCCTCTTCTGACCTCTGTGAGCACTGTTCATGCATATGGTGCACATACATACAGATACAGGCAAGACACTCATAAGTAAAGTGTCTATAATAATAATACATTTAATGTTATAATAAACTTGCCTATGCAGGCAAGACACTCATAAATAAACTGTCTATAATAATATATAATATAATAAACTTGTCTATGCAGGCAAGATTCTCACAAACATAAGCATGGTGCTGCATACCTTTAATCTCAGCACTTGGAGGCAGAGGAATTTGAGGCCAACCCTATCTACACAGTGAGTTCTAGGTCAACCAGGGTTATGTAGAGAGACCTTGTCTCAAAGAAAAAAAGAGTGGAACTACTATTTTTTTTTTTTTTTTTGGATCTCGACATTCTACCCCCATATTGCTAGTGCCTTATATCATGAGTCCCTAAAAACATAAGGTTCACTGTGCTGGGAAGATGACTTAGTAAAGTGCTCACTACGCGGGCGTAAGAACCTGAAAACTGACACTGGAGCTTCTGTCTGTAATCCCGGTGCTAGGAGGCAGACACGAGAATCCCCGAGACTTCCTGGCAAGCCCACCTATCTGAACTGGAGCTCCCAGTTCAATGAGGGTCATTCTCAAAAGTAAGATAGAGATTGAGGAAGACATCTAACCAACACTGACCTAGCCTGCTACCTGCCTGGGTATACATGTGCATCTTAACATACATACACACGTGAACACACACAAAGACAAGTAAGGTTTTTGAGTATTGGGCATCTCAGTTAATAAAAGTATCCAGTACATTTTAGGTCTTTATATGAATCTGTTGAGTAGATGGGGAAATAAGTGAGTGAATACTCTGAGGTCCTTCCCCAGGATGAATACTAGCAAAGGTGAGAGGGTTTGAAGACAATAGCTCATTTCTTTTCTGTGTGTGGGGTGGGTAAATTGAGGGATGCAAAAGGGCCAGAGGAGATGGCCTGTGTTTTCTGTCACTTCACCTATTTCTTCAAGACAAGGTCTCTCACTGAAGCTAGACTTGTAGCCAGCAAACCCCAGCAATCCACTGTCTGCCTCCTCACCACCACCCACACAGTGCTAAGGTTCCAGGCACATGCTTAACTCTGGCTTCTTATGTGGGTGCTAGGGGTTAGAACTCGGATGCCCTTACCCACTGAACTATCTTTCAACCCCATGTGAGCCAATTTTTGTGTGTTAGGCTTTGAAATGCTTTTGAGTTTGAGGTATACAAGAGAAGGTTCTGGGGAGCAGGGGAAAGGGTAGATCCAGATGAGTAGAGGTAGATTTCTGCAGTACGTGTGGAACAGATAGGATAGTGGAGCAGAGCAATGAAGACCTATGTGCAGTGGTACTAAGGATGTAGGAGAGTAGGAAATAGGTGGGCATGTCGAGAGACAGCCACACTGACTACAATCAGAGACAGCTGCCAAGTCGACAGGAATATCATCAGCCTTGTGGAATCATTAACTAACCAAACTTCCTGTGTGTACTAGGTGGACAGCCATAAGGTTTGGCCTTGAAGTAGGAGGGGCTACCCTGTGGTCAAAGGTGCCACTATTCTGCAAGCCAAGACAGGAATTTGAAATTGTTTCATTGTTAAAGAGTAGCAGTTCTCAAGCCTGGTGTTGGTGATACATAGCTTTAATACCAGCACTTGGGAGGCAGAGACAGGTGGATCTCCCCAGTTTGAGCTCAGACTGGTCTATATAGTGAGTTCCAGTAAAACCAAGGCGACACAGAGAAACCCTGTCTTAGGAAAAGAAAAAGAAACAGTAGCAGCTCTGGAGAGAAGAACTAAAAGTATATGGACTTGAAAGAACTGGCGGGTAAGATAGCTCAACAGGTAAAAGGTATTTGTGCTTGCTGAATGATGCTGTAAGCCTGATGGCCTGTGTTCTAGGCCCTGGGAACCCATGTAAAGGTGGAAGGAGTCCACCACACCTGTGCTGGTGGTTGGCTATACACATAGCACAATAATAAACAGTTTTAAATAAAATTTGAAAAACATTGTCAAGGGTCTGAGGTGGTAGCTCAGTGGTAGAGCAAATGTCTAGCAGAGACACATCCATAGTGGATTCAATCCCTACACTGAATAATCGAATATCATAGAGGTTTTTTATAAGAAGGAAAAGCATTCTGAGGATAAAATACAGAACACTTCCATTAGGGTAATGTTCAGATACCAGGATGCTAGCCATGTTGTACAGAATGGCTTTTTTCCCACCTTGAGACAGGGTGTAACTGTAGACAGGCCAATCTTGAACTCAGAGACTATCCTGCCTCTCTGCTTTTCAAATTCTGGGATTAAATATGTGTGCCACCAGGCATGGCCAGAACTACATTGTTTCTGTGGATACTTTTACTCTCAACAAAAACATATAAACCCTGACATTCTGGAGTCTTTGGCTTTTGTAGAATCTGCAAAACAGCTTCATATTTACTCTTCATATATATATATTTCTGTTGGAAGGAACTTTTCCTTCCAGTTCCAGGGGATCTGACTCCCTCTTCTGACTTATTTGGGGGCCCTAGGCACACACATGGTGCACATACATATATGCAAGCAGAACACTTCTATACATAAAATAAATCCCAAAAAGAGACTATGATTGACCTCTCACCCTTCTTTAAAAAAAAAAGATTTATTTATTTAATGTATGTGAGTACTCTGTGGACTTTATATCAGAATAGAGCATCAGATCCCATGATAAATGGTTGTGAACCACCATGTAGGTACTGGTAATTGAACTTAAGACCTCTGGAAGAGCAGCCAGTACTTTTAACTGCTGAGCTGTCTCTCCAGCCCCACCCGACCTTTCACCTTCTATAGGTATTTTTGCATAGATTCTGTTTTCCTTTGGCCACATTAGTTTGTAACACACACCCACACAAGCTTTGGTGTGTGTTTGTTTTTGAGATAGGGTCTCACAGTTTCCCTGTCTGTTTTTTGGTTTTGTTGTTTTTTTGTTGTTATTGTTGTTTGTTTGGTTTTTTTGATATTTATTTATTTATTTTTAAAGACAGGGTTTCTCTGGCCCTGTCTGCCCTGGAATTCACTCTGTAGAACAGGCTGGCTTAAAACTTAGTTCCACCTGCTTCTGCCTCACCAATGCTGTGATTAAAGGTGTGCACTACCACTGCCTGTTGGGTTTTTTGTTTTGTTTTGTTTTTAAAGACAGTGTTTCAGTATGTAGCCAAAGCTAGACTGAAACTCACTCCTTCCTGCCTCAGTCTCTTCTTGCGCTGGCAATACAAATGTTACCACACATGGCTACAAAGTCTGTGAATTGTTTTCTTGGCTCTTCTGGTCTGCCATTACCCTCTGCTCTTTACTGTGATGGCTGGTGATGCTGGTTCTCAGTTGTGTATGGATGTAGCCTTACCAGATAAAGATCTGCTGCAAATTTGAATCTCCTGTTGTCTTTAAAGAGGAACCAAAGGCCTCTGCTTTACTTTGCTCTGCTTTGTGCAAAGCAGCTGGTGATTTGTTAATGGATTGTTCGGTGCTGTGTAAATGAATGTATTGTATCTAAAGTTAACTGTTGGGGCTACCAGATCACTCATGCCTGGCATCTCTCTAGGTTGAATCCCTAGTACTGCACATAATAAAATGAACTAGAAGCTAACTGTTGATTTTCGTGGTTTTTTTTTATGTGTATGAGTGTTCTGCTTGTATGTATGTGCACATGCAGTGGGTGCCTGGTGCCCAACGAGACCAGAAGAGGGTAGTGAATCCCCCTGGAACTGGAGTTATGAGTAGTTATTTCCCTCTTTTGGAATGCTGAGAACTTAAGTCCTCTGTAAGAGCAGCAAGTGCTCTTATAACCATTGAACCATCTCTCCAGTTGTTTTAATATAGGATTTATCAGTTTCTCAAAAAGCAAAATAAAAAAACACTCAGTGATTTAAGCTTTTCTTAGAAATAAGGAGACACATCATCTTTGCATGCCCTGCCCCTCCCCTTAGTGACCAGTGTATCTGCATGTTCTTGACATATAGGCTCAGCTGTAATTCTGTGGAGCCAGGCTCGGTGGCACAAGCTTGCGATGTTACAGTATGGAAGCTGAAGCAGAGGATCTTAAGTTTTAGGGTGGTTGGCTACATAGACAGATTGTGTGTGGTGCTGGGGGGTGCAGCTGCACTGAACAAGTACCGTCTTGTTTCTTGTCCTTAGTCCCTGGACAATACAGCATACCACTTATGTAGTATTACATCGTATCTGGTGCAAGTCGTCCACAGACCTGTGTGTGCAGGCTCTAAGGAAATACTTGATATAAAGGAGTTGAGGTCCGTGAATGTTGGCACTCTGAGGAGGGAGGGCTGTGCCAGGTCTCTCTTGTGTCTGTACAACAGGAGCTGTGTGGTAACCAGTCCGTAGTACACTTTTTAGTTGGTTTCTGTGGGTGAGAGTGCCACAGGTGTAGCTGGCCAAGTGCAGGTGCACAGCACCACCCTTGTGCATGACCTGTCAGCAGTGTCGGCAGGGATTCTCCAAAGGGAGCATAAACAAACCCTATCTGAGGGTAGCTCAGGGCTCAGGGGACAAGAGGAAGCAAGGTCAAGCCAGCCTGGTTTGCCTTATCTCCCCCCCTGCCTTTCCCTCCTTTCAAACCCTGATTTTTCTCAGGGTCTACACACCCCTGGGATGGTTTATTGTTGCCTACCTGGAAAGCCAGCAGTGCTTTGGGCCCAGATCCCTTAAGTCTGGATCTCATATTGTTTTGAGATAAGATCTTGCTGTGGTGAGTAGTCTGGGCTGGCCTGAAACTGCCATCTTTCTGCCTCCTCCGTCCCAGGCATGGGCTGAGTTGGAAAGTGGTCCTACCTACCAAGTTTCCAATGTTTGCTGAAAATTTCCAGGGTGTTGAAATTTTGGATTGGGGGTTTCAGAGCAGAATTTTAAGTGGCACCGTCCATAGGATTTAACTTTTTGTATTGCACTCTATTGCATGTGTTGCCATGGTGTCTGTGTGGATGTTAGCAGAGAACAACTTGGAGTGGGATCTCTCTTTTTGCTACATGGATCCTAGGGATCAAACTTAGGTCTTGGTGACAAGCACCTTTATTTGTTGAGCTATCTTGCCAGGCCTGCTGCTATTCCTCTCCTTTTTTTTTTTAAATTTGTCTGTGTACGCACACATAAGCATGGTGGGTGGTGTCCAGTGTCCTCTTAGGCTAGAAGCCAGAAAGCGGTAGGATCCTCCCGTTTTGGAGCCAGGCTTACCGACATTTGCCAGGATGTCAGCTTGTTATGTGGGTGCTCGTGATTGGGAACAAAATCTTAACTGGTGACTGTTCTTCTGTCTTCTGGTTTTTACTTTTAAAGAATAGGAATGATTATTCGGTTAGTAGAATCCAACTTAAAAACACTCAAACTACAGATGTTTTTCACCAAGGAGGGTGGTACCTATTGGAAATGACAGGAGCAGTGAGCTAATAGTTGTTCCGTAGATGGCCACTCAGGCACAGTTCCTTGAGCACACTGCAGGGTGGTTCATTGGGGCTGAGTTCCTGCTTCCGTCCTGTTCTGTAATATCTGGGCCTTCGCTGTGGCCTGTGATGTGAGTGCCCCCATTCTGCCGCTTGCACGGGCTCACACTGTATTCAACCCTGTCTGGTTCTGTGTCTGAGGGTAGAAGCCTCCCTCAATTCAAGGGCAGAGTTGAGAAATCAGAGTAGACTCTTTGACAAGAGTCAGAAAAGTGGTCTTGAAGGATCGCAGCTTCCTACTTCACTGGAATTCCCAGGAGTTAGCATGTGACCTTGGGACTGTTAGAGAGAAAACAAACCTACTTAAGCCCTGGGCTTTTGGCTGGAGCATTAGAGCGCTCCACAGTGTGGGTGAGGCTTTACTAGACAAGGACACATCTTGGTTCTTCGGGAGGCCAGAAGACTCTGACTTCCAAGCGACGTGCCTGTGTGCATACGTAAATTTAAAACTGGCTGAATGGACCCTGGTGTTCACTGCTCTCAGGACAAGCGGCTAGTGTTCATGGTCCTGCAAGGGAATAACGACCTACCTACGCTTTCCTGAAGTATTTGGGGGACAGTGAAGGAATGTCACTCAGTTAGCACTAGGGGAAAATACGTAAGGTTGGGCTGGGGGTCCGACCCTCGTATTCACGTACACCTAGGCATTGAGAACTGGTTCCAGGAAGGAACGGTCACGGGCAGGGGTCGGGAGTGAAGCGGGTCAAGTCCTAGGGAGTTCCTGCTGGGCGGACGCCGCTCCCTGCCCCGCACACACCCTGCCGGAGACCAAGTGAGCATTGCCCCCCTGCGGAAGGGCTTTGGGGGTGTTTTCTTCCTGGCTCCGCCCCAACGGAATCGGACCAGGTTCACCCCAAGCATCCATCCCCGCTGGCGCAGAGAGCTTTTAAAGCTTTTGAAATGCTCGGCAGAGTACTGCCTCAGGATATCCCGAGGAATCTCTCGGTGGCTTTGGATCCCAGTTTAGCCCCTTGGTTCGAGACGCGGGAAAATGTCTAGCGTGTCTAGGACACAGGATCAGGCGGGCGCTCCCGGGAACCTGGGTAGCAGCGGTGGCGCATGCGTGCGGTCAGGACGGCATAGGCGCTCTATCCTTGCTGCGTCTCGGTGGCCGGTTGATTTCTTCCGCTTGCTGTGCGGCTTGCCGCTCTAGGCCGGCAGTCTCGCTGGCCTCCTCCCTTCTAGTTCCGTGGCTGCTCTGGAAATGGCTGCGGGATCCCGGCGGCCGCGGTAAGTGGCTCTTTGCAAGGAAGGAGGGCGGGAGCCGTGTGGACCCGGACGGCACTTGGAATCGGGACTAGTCGGAGCGGCGCCTTGCCCGCAGCCCAATTCCTGCGAGCGGCGTTATCGCGCCGAGAAAATGGCGTCGCGGCCCGCGGGGCCCTTTCCGGCCCCTGACAGAGGAGTCGCGGAGGAGCGCGCGCGGCCGGGCGGGCGGTCTGCGTCTGGTTGAATTGTGTGGTCCAGGCCGGTCCGGGCCTCGGAGGCGGGGGAGCCCAGGAGTGCGAGTCGGAGTTGAGGGCCCGCCCGCCCGCGGCCGCAGGTTCTCGGCTCTGTGGTCGAGCACTGTGTGGGACGGTGACTGGGCCTGGGCGCGCGTCCGCGGGTGTGCGGGCCGGTATCTCGTGGTGGGGGAGGGGTGCTTTGAGGAAGATTTAGTCCCGGTCTCGTGTGTGACTTAGCGCCTGGGCGTTCCCCCCCACCCCCGCATTACCTCTTACCGATATTGGTGGCCAGGTGCGTGTTAAAGTAGATGGATCTTAAGTGACTGAGTAAAAGACCTTGGTTTTGATTGGGAGTGTATATTTAATTTTCCACAAAAAGAGGTTTCTTGTTATACTTGATTAACTGGAGATTCTGTCACACAAACTCAGTTGTGTACAGAAGAGAAACAGCACACAGAAAAGGTTGTGCAACTGATTGCCCCTGCCAGCACCCATGACCAGCACTTTCCTCCTGGCATTCAGGGCATGTGTAGCATCACAATGGCTTGCTGAGACTATGTGCTAGGGGGCTGAGGGAGGCCCAGGTCGGTCTTGAAGGTGAGGTAGCATGTCTTCCTGTGAGACAGTTCGTTCGCGGGAATTTTCTATTGCCATTAAAGCTCTCTGGACCTCTGGTAGGTACTGCCTTAATAGGCTAGAGTCGTAATTCCTCAGTCAATGGTGAACAGCTCAAGGAATGATTTCTCAGTGTATGGGTGCTGTGCCAGGCTTTACACATCTGTCAGCAGGACTTGTCTTACCATGTTATACACCTGTACGACGATGTCAGATGTCCATATGTAAACCAGCCTCTTTCACCTTGCTCTTAGATCCCTGCACAGTGTCCCATGTCTTAGGATCAGTTTTTCATGCTCAAGTCTCAATTAAGAAATTGTCCCGAAACAGAGTCTCTTTTGAATCTTAATTAGATGACTGGGTCCTATGTAGATAAAAGCCCATTAGTTTCTATGATTGTATCAAATGATGTGTGTTGGTTCAGTTAGGAAGGTTATATGATTAACAGACAGTGATACAGTGCTCTTAGGAAAGAGGTCAAAGCCCAAAGTCTAAGTTGTGCTTTTTTTGTTCTGAGTGTGCAAGCTCACCTGTGAGACAGACCTTGTTGACCAGACTTTAGTTTATTTTCTGAGCAGTCATTTTGAGAAGTTGATAGGGGAGGTGAGTTGGCAGTTGAGGCTAGAGAGGTGGGTCAGCTGTTAGGCGCTCCTGTTTCTCTTCTAGGGGGCCAGAGCTGGGTTCCCAAGCATCTGTGTCATCTGGAGGGCTCACATCTGCTTGTAACCCCAGTTCCAGGAAATCCTATGCCCTCTTAAAAGAATGATTCTGTGCTTGTTTCTATACAATTTATCCCTAGGAGTTGATTATCTTCTGCACTGTTTGTAGGGCATATACTTCTTTTTGTGTGTCAGATGTGTGAGTGCTAGGGGTATGTTTTTCATGTGCTAATAAAACTGTAGTGGTATGTAATACACCAATGAAAGGGTAAGTCATTTTTTCCAAAATGAAGGTGGCTTTATTGTGCTTGGGTCAAGAGGTGTAATACTTCAGAGTGGGCTAGAGAGATGGCTCAGGTGTTAGGAGCATGTGTGCTTTACAGAGTTCAGTTCCCAGTACCCATGCCAGGCAGCTCACAGCAGCATATAACTCCAGCTTCAGGGATCTGACACCTCTGGCCTCCATGGGCACCTGCACTTGTGCCCATACAAATGCACATATACAAAATTTAAAACAATAAACATAAGTAATTTTCAGAATAATTTGTTTTATGCATGGGTGTTTTGTCTGAATGTGTGTCTCTATGTCATGTGTCCCTGGTGCCCTCAGATGTCAAGAAGAGGGTAACTGATCCCCTGGAACTGGAGTTGCAGGTGTTTATAAGTTGTTATGTGGGTGCTGGTTATCAAACGCTGGTTCTCTGGAACAGCATTCAGTAATCAACCATCTCTCCGGCCTCATAAATTTTTAAAGGATAATATTTCTCTAGAAAAATCGTAAACAGTACAGAAAAAGTGGAAACACTGAGTAGCTTATGTTAAAGCTGTTCGTGTGTTCAGAAGTGCGCTGTTTGCTGGTGCCCCAGTGCTGTGGAGACCCTCTCAGGGGCACTTTCCATGTCTTGAAATTTCAAACTAGTTACCTCTTGTGACAACATAGCTGTGTGCACTCTCACATTAGTTTACTAAATTAAATGGAAGCAGACTCCTCTGGCATGAGCACAGGCATGATAATACATGCTTTGGTGCTCTTGGTTGAATACGTCCCTAAATCCTTCAGGAAATGTGGACACTTGTCATTTTGGTAGGTGACGTTGACCATCTCTTGTACATTTGTCAAGTTGGGTGCTGGCCTGGTAGGACTTCAAAAAGGATTTTAGGAAACTTGAGGTCTGTGTTGACCGCACTTCAGGAAGGAGATGGTAACAGCCCAGTGCAAAGTCCACAATTTGCAGCCTGAGTTCCTTTTCACACTTGGTTCTTCCTGAGCTTCTACCCCACTCCCACTTAGCTAACCCTAACCCCCAAATGTCTTACAAGGGAATCATTTCTCTAACTGTTGAGGATAAAAAGTACTGGTTATTGGGATTGGAGCAGGAATTGAGAGCCTATATCCAGAGAGCTATCCCCTGAGAAGCCTGATAGCCAGGGACCATCAGGATTTGTTAGAGTGTAACTTAAGAAAGTCATGTATCTTTGAATTGATATAGCCTTCTTTTTACCTGTTTTTACTTGTGCTAATGTTGAGTAAGTACTGGCTGTTGCTCTTAACTGGCTTGAATGGAGTTCAGCTGTGCATGGATCTGCACAAGATAATATAGGAAACTCTGCTTTATCAGTGCCATACTTCAGTATCCCCCACCCCCCACCCCCAATAAAACCAAAGGGAAGAAAAACCCATGCATTGTTCCCAGCTAGTCTCAGGAGAAAAGGAAGATTCCAGCCGGAGTACAGTGCCTGACTTGAGTTTCCCAAGCCTTACGGCCTCCTCAGCATAATAACTGAACCTCAGTGAGGAGGGAAAGAGGTGGAATCAGATTGGATGTAGTTACTGCCCTTGTGAATCCTGGCTAGATAGAAAGGGTGCTTTCTATGGTTAGCAGCCAGTGTGGGAGCTCTGTGCTCAGCCCAGACTCCAGATTCCTGGTGACACTAAAGAGCTTTTGATTTAGGCTTTGTTGATCCTGATTGTTTGATTTTACAACTGATACATTTAAACATTTTAGTCATTTTTAAATAGTTAAACTCACCTGCCTTTATGTTAATAAAAATATTGTGGAACTGATTTCTAAGTCTAAGACCACTTCATGAGAAAAGTAGAGGTTATGCTTTTTGTAAATTTGTTCATCTCACAGTGCCGGGTTCCTTCCCTCTGTTTCTACTTCAAGTGGCACATCACTTAGCTTCTGAAGGTGCGAATTGGTTCTCAGTGACAATAAAGAGGGCATATGATACCTTACTGCTGTGCAGATAGCTTTGATCTGGGGTCACTAGCCATTGTGACCATTACTGTTCATAACAATTAAAAGTGTTCATTTTGGTTTTTTGTTTTGTTTCAATTTTCCAAGAGTCTCACTATGTGGTTCTGGCTGTTCTGTTAATCACTATGTAGACCAGGCTAGCCTGCCTATGCCTCCTTATTGCCAGATGAGGCGGTACAGCATTCTGGAGGCAAAGGCAGGCGGATCTCTGTGACTTCGAGGCCAGCCTGGATTATAGAGCAAGTTCTAGGACAGCCAGGGCTACACAGAGAACCTCTCTCAAAAAGGGTGCTCTTGTTATTGAAATGAGTTCAAAGAATAGTTGACTCTCAACACCTAGAAAAACAGATCACCTTTATACTGTTAGACAGTTTGAACTATTTTTATTGTCTCCTTTGGGGGAAGGTGTGAAACAAATGATTTCTTGTGCTTTCATTCAGTTCATGCTTCTCCAGAGATGTGAGTTAGGAACTGCTATTGCCATGGCACTTAGGACAGTGCCACATTCAGCTGAAGGTGTCAGCATGGGAGAGGAACCGGGGTTGTGTCTGACTAGCTCTTTGCATTTACCATAGGATGTAATATGCTTTCATTGTAGCAGTGGGACTTAAGATGGTAAAACTAACCTTCATCTGGGGCTTTGGAAGGGAGTATTACTAGCTCCAGGTTGTAGGGTTGTCCTGGAAACACTAAAAGAGGGCCTCCAAGATACGTGCGTGCGTGTACACATCCTTGGGTAGTCAGCCTTGAAGTACAGTATGGATGCTGCTAGGTTTCCTGATGAGCACAAGAAATGACACGTGGGGTGACCGTAAGAGCAACAGTTACCTATAAAGAGCCCCACTGTCTCTGGGAATGGAAAGAGGCAGGAGGGGAGTCCACCCTCTATGTAGTTTAAGAAACTTGGCGTCCTGCTCCAAAAAAGACAGAACTGTCACAGAGTTTCTTGTTCCTAGCCACCACTAGAAGAGTTTAAATTTCTTCCCTGAATTGCCACCAAATTTAAAAATGTGTGTGTGCGTACTTTTTTAAAAAACTAGATATTGGAAGGAGTGAATGTAGGATACATTGGAGGCCTAGTTTCAACAATTCTCAAAGTTGATTTTCTCTTGACAAGTGTTGCTGTTTGTCTCTGCGTTTTTATGAAGCAGTAATAGCTGTGAAGGATATTTTGTTTGTTTGTTTGTTTGTTTGTTTTGAGATTTGGTTTCTGTGTGTAGCCTTGACTGTCCTGATCAACTCTGTAGACCAGGTTGGCCTTGAACTCAGAGATCCATCTGCCTCTGCCTCCCAAGTGCTGGGATTAAAGGTATGTACCACCAATTCCCAGCATTTTCTAATGATTTCCTCATAGTTTTCTTTCACCTAACCAGAATAATTTAATAACATGTAATTTGGTAAATATCATTTATATTGTTGAGCAATAGATACTGAGAGAAATAAAACCTGGGCTTCTTAATTTTCTTTCATGGGCTCCAGCATCAACATGTGTGCAGACCTTGGAGCACAATACCAAGAACCAGGCCTTACAGCCTGCTGGGTAAGAATCATATGGACAGCAAGCTGCTCCCACTGAGGCCAAGAAGAGAGGAAGTTTTCCCGTTTCTGAACAAGCTGAATTTTCTAGGCACATTCTAATTATTTATTTACTTTATGGGATTAAAACTGAGTTTAAAAAGCGCCTTTTCTTGGATAATCTTTGATTTTTTTTTTCATAAACTGGGTTAGCACCTTTTAAGCCCCATTTACTTATCTGAGATTGCCCAGATAAAAGATTATTAAAAATAGAAAATATCAGTGATGATAAACTGCCCGAACCTGTTAGCATTAACAAATTCTTAGGGCCAAACCATCTAATTCCTAACAAGTTAGAATTGCTTCAGAACTCGACTCTTGCTGGTGTTGTGTAGAGTGCTCAGCCCCAGGCTCATCCCCCAGCATTGCCTAAGTCAGGGGAAGCGCGGTCTTCTCAGCATCCTAACAATACTCAAGAGGTAGGGTCGGGGTCATCCTTAGCTGCATATGAATATCATTTCAAGAAAAACTGAAGTTTGCAAACATTTTGTGTTTCAGTAGGGCAGAATGTGCATGTACACTTGGGTGTTGTCATGACTGGTTTTCTGGAATTGCTGTGGCACTCGTGTAGGAGCTTCCTGTGACAGTCCATCACATTTTAAAGTAGTTCCTATTGAGAGCTAAGAATTTGGTTTTGTGTCTGTGACTGTAGACATCTTTAAGTGCACAGCTGTTAGAGTAGTGATAATCGAATCTTCAGATTGGAGTGGTTAAAAAACCATGTACCACACTAAAGTTTTTAAAAGTGATATTTAACATTTTGGGAGAGTGGGTCTTGCTTAATTTCTCCTTTGCAATGGTAATGATGTTTTGCTGAGTCAGGAAATGGGAAGGGATTTTGGAGGTGGTTGTGGGGCACATAGGACGGAAGGTGGTGCATTGTAGATGCTGCTTCTGACTGTCTTGCACTGTCCAGCATTATCTTAATTAGTAGAAATGGCACAGAGTTCTTTTTATGCTCTGTGAGCTTCTGTGGGACACCTGGAACCTGCCTTGGACTTGCGTGGTCAAAACTTTCTGAAATAATAGAGCCACATGCTGAGTTTTCCTGACAGCTGATTTGTGCACTCATGCATAAAGGACCCTGTGCTCCCCCTGTGGACTGGGTTTGTAAAGTACACATTTCCCTTTAGAATATCTTTGAAGCCAAGGAAGACGGCTCGCTCACTGGGTGAGAGTGTTTGCTGCCAAGCCTGAGAGTTGGAGCTTCAGACCTGTGTGGTGAAAGGAGATTACGACTGCTGCCAGTCGCCCTCTGACGTGTGTGTGTGTACACACAGAGAAAGTAAGTGTGTGTACACACAGAGAAAGTAAGTGTGTGTACACACAGAGAATAAGTGTGTGTGCACAGAGAATAAGTGTGTGTGTGCACAGAGAATAAGTGTGTGTGCACAGAGAATAAGTGTGTGTGTGCACAGAGAATAAGTGTGTGTGCACAGAGAATAAGTGTGTGTGTGCACAGAGAATAAGTGTGTGTGCACAGAGAATAAGTGTGTGTGCACACAGAGAATAAGTGTGTGTGCACAGAGAATAAGTGTGTGTGCACAGAGAATAAGTGTGTGTGTGCACAGAGAATAAGTGTGTGTGTGCACAGAGAATAACTGTGTGTGCGCACAGAGAATAAGTGTGTGTGCACAGAGAATAAGTGTGTGTGTGCACAGAGAATAAGTGTGTGTGCACAGAGAATAAGTGTGTGTGCACAGAGAATAAGTGTGTGTGCACAGAGAATAAGTGTGTGTGCACAGAGAAAGTAAGTGTGTGTGCACAGAGAATAAGTGTGTGTGTGCACAGAGAATAAGTGTGTGTGTGCACAGAGAATAAGTGTGTGTGCACAGAGAATAAGTGTGTGTGCACAGAGAATAAGTGTGTGTGCACAGAGAATAAGTGTGTGTGTGCACAGAGAATAAGTGTGTGTGCACAGAGAATAAGTGTGTGTGCACAGAGAATAAGTGTGTGTGTGCACAGAGAATAAGTGTGTGTGTGCACAGAGAATAAGTGTGTGTGCACAGAGAATAAGTGTGTGTGCACAGAGAATAAGTGTGTGTGCACAGAGAATAAGTGTGTGTGCACAGAGAAAGTAAGTGTGTGTGCACAGAGAATAAGTGTGTGTGTGCACAGAGAATAAGTGTGTGTGTGCACAGAGAATAAGTGTGTGTGCACAGAGAATAAGTGTGTGTGCACAGAGAATAAGTGTGTGTGTGCACAGAGAATAAGTGTGTGTGTGCACAGAGAATAAGTGTGTGTGCACAGAGAATAAGTGTGTGTGCACAGAGAATAAGTGTGTGTGTACACAGAGAATAAGTGTGTGTGTGCACAGAGAATAAGTGTGTGTGCACAGAGAATAAGTGTGTGTGCACAGAGAATAAGTGTGTGTGCACAGAGAATAAGTGTGTGTGCACAGAGAAAGTAAGTGTGTGTGCACAGAGAATAAGTGTGTGTGTGCACAGAGAATAAGTGTGTGTGTGCACAGAGAATAAGTGTGTGTGCACAGAGAATAAGTGTGTGTGTGCACAGAGAATAAGTGTGTGTGCACAGAGAATAAGTGTGTGTGCACAGAGAATAAGTGTGTGTGCACAGAGAATAAGTGTGTGTGTGCACAGAGAATAAGTGTGTGTGCGCACAGAGAATAAGTGTGTGTGTGCACAGAGAATAAGTGTGTGTGTGCACAGAGAATAAGTGTGTGTGCACAGAGAATAAGTGTGTGTGCACAGAGAATAAGTGTGTGTGCACAGAGAATAAGTGTGTGTGTGCACAGAGAATAAGTGTGTGTGCGCACAGAGAATAAGTGTGTGTGTGCACAGAGAATAAGTGTGTGTGTGCACAGAGAATAAGTGTGTGTGCACAGAGAATAAGTGTGTGTGTGCACAGAGAATAAGTGTGTGTGTGCACAGAGAATAAGTGTGTGTGCACAGAGAATAAGTGTGTGTGTGCACAGAGAATAAGTGTGTGTGTGCACAGAGAATAAGTGTGTGTGTGCACAGAGAATAAGTGTGTGTGTGCACAGAGAATAAGTGTGTGTGCACAGAGAATAAGTGTGTGTGCACAGAGAATAAGTGTGTGTGCACAGAGAATAAGTGTGTGTGCACAGAGAATAAGTGTGTGTGTGCACAGAGAATAAGTGTGTGTGTGCACAGAGAATAAGTGTGTGTGCACAGAGAATAAGTGTGTGTGTGCACAGAGAATAAGTGTGTGTGCACAGAGAATAAGTGTGTGTGTGCACAGAGAATAAGTGTGTGTGTGCACAGAGAATAAGTGTGTGTGCACAGAGAATAAGTGTGTGTGCACAGAGAATAAGTGTGTGTGTGCACAGAGAATAAGTGTGTGTGTGCACAGAGAATAAGTGTGTGTGTGCACAGAGAATAAGTGTGTGTGCACAGAGAATAAGTGTGTGTGCACAGAGAATAAGTGTGTGTGCACAGAGAATAAGTGTGTGTGCACAGAGAATAAGTGTGTGTGCACAGAGAATAAGTGTGTGTGCACAGAGAATAAGTGTGTGTGCACAGAGAAAGTAAGTGTGTGTGCACAGAGAATAAGTGTGTGTGCGCACAGAGAATAAGTGTGTGTGTGCACAGAGAATAACTGTGTGTGTGCACAGAGAATAAGTGTGTGTGTGCACAGAGAGAATAAGTGTGTGTGTGCACAGAGAATAAGTGTGTGTGTGCACAGAGAATAAGTGTGTGTGTGCACAGAGAATAACTGTGTGTGCGCACAGAGAATAAGTGCAGTCTTAATATCCTCAAACAAATGTACAGGTACATGCTGCTTATATTAGGCTTGGTCCTCCTGTGAGGAGTTGATACTTGTGATTCTTGTGGAAGGTCTCCTTGGATGATAAGGCCCTGCAGCTGTCAGACTCAGTGTTTGGCAGGCATGTTCTCCAATACAAATGATGTAAGTCTCAAGAAAAGCAACTGAGGATTTCTTGCTAAACATAAAATTTGCACTTCCAAGAGAAAATTAGAATTTTGGAAACTGTCAGCGTGAGCTTGATAGATTTCCAATAGTTAAACATTGCTGAGGCAATCCAAGCCATTACAGATGCCTTTCTTTAACTCTGCCTGATCTTCTGTGCTCTAGTGTTTTCTAATGGGTCAGAAGATGTAATTTGGGTAAAAGACTCACATAATGCCAAACAAGACAGTGGATTAATGCAAGAAAGAGACCTTGATTGGGTTACAACCCACAGTGCTGCTGACTTTTGAAACTGCTGCTCTTGATTTGATGCAGTTTCAAAGGATATCCACAAGTATGTGAAATGAATAACATGCCTCTGTAAGGCAGGGGCTTTCTTCATATAGTTCACACAAAACCATACATGATAGATGCATGTTTGGAAATCCTGTTATCTTTTGTTAGCCAGAGAATTACCATTCTTAATACTTGTATGGTTTTGGAAATAACAAAGAGTGATATTAAGTATTGTGTTCCACATATATATATATATATATATATATATATATATATATATATATATATATATATATATGTAGGAGTCTTCAGTGTGTACTTCACTGAGACCAAAAGCTTTGAAACCTACCACCTAAAAATGCTGGTCAGCCATATAACCTGTTTCTCACGCTTCAGCATGTACTTGGCATTGAACCTGGAGACTCTGTCCTTTACAGCACTGCTGAGAAATGGTAGCTCTTTTTAAGGACACTAGTGTAGCCCATGTTCTTGGATTTGCTACAGTCCTCCTGTCTGCTCCCTGAGTGCTGAGATTGTAAGTGTATGCCATCACACCTTGCTGGCTTTAAGTTGTGTGTGTGTTGTATGTATATGGTGTGTACATGTGAATGTGCATGTCTGTGTGCTTGGCATTCTGTATTTTAATCTATTGCTTTCTACATTACTTGTTTAGACAGGGTCTCACTGAACTGGAAGCTTGGCATTTTAGCTGGATTGATAGTGGCCTTCAAGTGTTCAGGATCTGCCTTTCTGAGCACTTTTCTAATGTGGTTACCGGTGTAGTGCATGGAGCCATATAAACTTCATATGTGGGTGCTGGGGATTTGAACTTGAGTCCCACTGAGTCATCTCCCCAACCCCCTACACAATATTTTAATACTGTAATTTCACTATATAATCTGTACTTCTGGCTAATAGGAAACAGTGGGTTTTAACTGAGGGGAGGGGGAAATGCCCTTTCTAGTATCTGGTTTAGTGTTGCACACCTTTAGTTCTAGCATTCAGGAGGAGACTAAAGTCAGTAGGACTGCCACAGGCTCCAGGGTATCTTGGTCTAAAATCAGACCCTGTTCAGAAAGAGACTGATAGATCATGCACACACTTAGAAATGTGGAAAGTTAACTATAACTTTAGCACACTCAGAAATGGCCACTTTTTTCTTCTTTGGGGAGGATTTGTTAATGTGATGTGATTACAATTTCATGACTACTTTTTATATGGACTGTGCTATATATGTGCAGAATTATATACTAATTTGGGTTAGAAATGTAACACAATTTCTTTATTGAAGCTGGACTTCAAGAGTTCACTACTGTGCTACAGCCCAGCTCTTACCTAGTTTTATAAAATGGTCTTATATAACTGAGGTTGGCCCTGAACTGGCCATTCTCCTGTCCTCCCCATCGCCGCAGTACTGAGATTTACATGCCTGTAACTATTTTTTACTTATAGCTTATGAATGTGTTTCATTTTGTTTGTACTTTTGTCTTGATACATTTATGTGCATTTACCTCACAAGCTGAATTTTCAATAGTTTTCTGCATTGTCAGAGTTATGAAAACTCTTGGAAATATAGATTACCATAATTTATTACAAATGACCTCTATCTCTTAGCAGAAATAACTGCATGTCTACTTCTTAGTATTCAGGTTTATTCTAAATCCTTAGAAACATGTTTCTTTTTTCATGTTAACCTGTACTTTTTACCCATGTTGTGGATCCAGTCCGTGCTTTGCAGACCCTCTACCAGTGAGCTACATTCTCCTTTATAAATTAACTTGTGTTTTGTCTGCAAGTATGTCCGTGCACCGCACATGTGCCTGTTGCCTGTGTAACAGGTCAGATAAGGGTGTTGGATTTTCTGGGGATATTCTGGAACTGGAATTATGGATGCTGGGAACCAAACCTGGGTCCTCTGCAAAAGCAACAAATGAACTTAGCAGCCATCCCTCTAATCCCTATAAGTGTTTTTTTGTTTGTTTTTTATGCTTTTCATTTCTAAAAAGTAGTTTCTGCTTCTTGTTGTGTGTTTAGTTTTGGGGGTGCTATAAATCCAACCCAGGTCCTGTGACCTGGTCCAGCCAGTAGTTTCTGAACTCTTGAAGTTGACTTTTTGTGGCTAGCTTTCCATGTGCCAGAAACTATAATGACATCCCCTGTAGCTACATAGATTGAACATGAGGTCTAAAAGGTTACTGTCTCTTTAAGGGTACATGGAATGTTTGTTCTTTGTCTTTAGTTACTAGGGAGACCACCACAGTTAGCTGGAAGGCAGTTGGAGCCAGGCAGAGAGAGGAGGTAAGAGGTGGGTTCTGCTCAGAATTGCTGGCTCTGGCCCTTATGGTTTAAAAGACCTGTCTAGAAACAAAGACATCTGGAGAGGGTGTTTAGATTATGATTATATGAAAGAGGAAAGGAGGGGGCTGGTTTTTGTTAGGGACTGAGGGTGGAAGGTATTTTGCTTTTCTGAGATAGAGCCTGAGAACAGTGTCATTAGGACCTTACCAGGAAGACTGGGCAAAATCAAAATGATTATTTATTTGTTTACTTACTTATTTTGGAATATACAGTCTCCTTGTGTATTCCAGACTGGCCTCAAACTCATGATCTTCTGTTTGCTTCAGCCTCTGTGTGCTGGGATTATAGATAGGTACCACCTTGCCTGGCTCTCAAATATACATAGATACCACATCACATTGATTTTTTTTTTAAGCAAATATAAATTTAGTCCTCTAAATTGCTTAGATTTTAAATTAACTTCTACATTACTAAATTTTAAAGAAAAACAATTACATAATTTTTTTATTCAGGCTCATAACTTCTTTGTGTTTCTTCTCGATGTTGTGTTTCTCTGTGCTGGGTCTGCTTCATGATAGGTTCGTAATTGAATTCCGAAGCGGCTGATATAGCCTGAGCCTTCTTCTCACCTTGCCTTTGACTCTTCCTGGATGCCCGTCGTTCAGAGTATACCAGTGCCACTACTTCTCTGTTCTTCAGATAGCCTTGCAGGTCACTCAGAATAGGTTAGGTAGAATTTGCTTTTTCTTGGTTGTTGGTGTGTGGTTTAGTCACGATTGCTTAAGATCTGTAATATATTTTCCCTCCTGTAGGAGCTTGCCCGGGAAGCAGTTCCTTTTGGTTGTTGGAAGCTCCAGAATCTTCTCACTGATGGACTGAGATTGACAGAGGTGCGGTGAGGCCTGGCTGTCTGCTGGACCTGGTTCCCAGGTTCATTGTTATATGTAGGATTTTCAGCCAAAGATTTCCAAACTTTCAGTTTGGGGACAGGTAAGTGGCATTATTTGTATAAATAAATGAGTATAATGTATCATTTATATGTATTTTTAATAATCTAAAATACCAGATTTTATACCCTTAACAGCAGCACAGCTGTGTTTAATGAATGACCATTATTAAGAATTTTACTCGGTTTTTTTTTTTTTTTTTAAAGAAAGAATTTTGCTGTTTCTTTGTTTTCATTTTGACTATGTTATCAGTTTGTAAGCCTTAATTGTGTAGTTTCTGTTAAATGAAAAAAAAAAAAAACAGTTTTGTGGAGAAAAAGCGGCCTTGCCTCTTGGGCTCTGGCAGGACGACGACTTAGGAAGGCAGGCTGGCCCCTAAACTGCACTCTGAGGAGAGATGCAGTGTTGCCTGAAATTAGGATGCAGCTGTCTTGCTTCAGCTTGTCTGGAGTATGGCTCAGTGGTAAAATAAAAGAGCTTATTGTAAAAATGTTTTGTTGCCTAAATGGCAAAACCATACTTCTCTCCCCAAGATTTTCTAACTAGAATGAACAAGCCATTGCAGTAGATAGTTTGCTATTTACTCAGCTGTGTATATTTAGGTATTTTTCTACATTTAAAAAATTTTTACTTTCATGTGTATAGACATTTTGTCTGTGTGCATGACTGTGCACCATGTGTATGCAGAACCCACAGGGGCCAGAGGGGCTGAGAGTAGAATAAATTATTAGCTCTCTGTGGGTACTGAGACTCGAGTTTAGCTCCTGAAGAGTGGCCAGTGCTCTTAACTGCTGAGCATCTCTCCGGCCCTAGCTATGTGTATTTAAAAGGAATACACTAGGTGGGCTTGGTAGTGATGTCTTTAATTCCAGCAATGGGGAGGCAGAGGTGGGTGGATCTCTGAATTCTAGGCCAGTCAGTTACATGGTGAGACCCAGTCTCCAAAAGGATAGAGAAAGGAGCACACCTCTGCCTTGGGAAGCCAGCCCCACCTCTGAGTGACAACAGTTTAATGCCATTATTTCTGCTCTTGGTGTCCAGGTGAGGGGTTGGCACCTGACTTAGTTGGCTTCTGGCTTTTACCATTTTAGGGGAAGAAACCTAAGGTGGCTAAGGTGATTCTTCACTCAGTAGCTTCCCGTGACCTGAAGGCCAAGGTTACAGGGTGAGAAAGATTAGTGCTGGGCAGCCTGTGACAGTTATCTACTAAACTGCTAGGAAAGAAAACATTATTTAGGGTGCTGATAACTTTAAATTTTCTGTGTTTGCATTTTTAGGGTTTTCGTTTAATACCAATCCTTTCCCTAAGATGGAGCATGTAATAAAATCATTCATCACTAGCATTTAAATGCTATTGAAGTTTGGACAGCTAGGAAAAGAATTCTCAAGGTATATACCTTTTCCAATTTTATCAATTTTAAACAAGAATAAAAACTTCATTTTATTTTAGAAAGAAAGTGAAATTTTAGAAATTTTAGAAAGAAGGTGAAAGACCTGAGTGTGTGGTGGTGCATGCTGGAATCCTAGCACTTGGGGTGCTGAGGCATGAGGGCTACCACCTTTGCCACGTGATAATACAAGACCTTAGGGCGGGATACACACATGGCGATGCTTGGGCAGTCAGTAATATACCTTAAAGCTTGTTGATTATATCAGTAGGTCAGGGATCTGGGCAGTTGTTGTTCTTAACTTGGTGTCCACAAGAGTTACTCCATGCTCAGTTGGCTCCAGTGTTGAAGACACCGTCCCTCCCAGTCTAGGCCCTGCATGAGAGCAAAACAGTCAGGGCCAAAGCCCCAGTCAGTCTGGGCCCAGAAGTGGCACACAGCATGTGCCCTGCGCTCACTGATGGCCATCAGCAGCCTGACTACACAGAAGGCCTTGAGAATAGTCTGGCCTCTGGTGGCCTCACTGATTGAATGTGTGTTCATGCTGCTTGGACTGCCCTCCCTTGTTAGTTTCCTACCCAGTTTGTTTACGTTCACTCTCGACATTTGCTGCATAACTTAGAATCTCTTCATAAGTTACTTCACATCGTCTCATACACACCATGGGAAACAGTGATCAGAGCAGTTCTGCTCCTCTAGAAAATGCCTTAGCTTGCCATCCAGGACGACATAGTGTGGTGGCTTGGTAGTCTGCTGGTCACGGTGTAACTGCCTTCTATCATTAGGTATGGATGGCAAAGGGCACCTGAGCAATGAGGAAGCACCCAAGGCTATCAAACCCACCAGTAAAGAGTTCAGGAAAACCTGGGGGTTTCGAAGAACCACGATTGCCAAACGTGAGGGTGCAGGAGACACCGAGGTGGACCCCAGTGAGCAGCCACCACAACAGCATAGCCTCTCCCTGCGCCGCAGTGGACGGCAGCCAAAGCGCACCGAGAGAGTAGAAGAGTTCCTAACCACAGTTCGCCGCCGAGGGAGAAAGAATGTGCCGGTCTCCCTGGAGGATTCCAGTGAACCCACATCCTCCACAGTCACTGATGTGGAAACGGCCTCAGAAGGGAGTGTGGAGAGTAGTTCTGAGATCAGAAGTGGCCCTGCACCGGGCTCCTCAGGAAAAGAACAACATCCTGCCTCTTCTGAAAAGGCAAAAGGAGGTGATGAGGAAGAAGACACCTCTGACAGTGACAGCGATGGCCTAACTTTGAAGGAACTTCAGAACCGCCTTCGAAGGAAGCGAGAACAAGAACCTGTGGAGAGGCCCCTGAGAGGCGCTCAGAATCGCCTAAGGAAGAAACGCCGAGAGGAGGACCCTGCTGAAACTGGGAGTGCCCTAGCTGGCAGTACTGATGAGAACGCACCTGTTTGTAAGCAGGAGCCTGAAGCTAGTCAGGGACCAGTGTCCCAGTCAGAGAAAGATGACAAAGAAAATCAGTCAGAGGGGAAAGCAACTCAGGGAAGTAAAGAGGAAGGCCCCAGGGATGCGGGCAAACCAAAGCCTGAGTGTGAGGTTTACGACCCCAATGCCCTGTACTGCATCTGCCGCCAGCCTCACAACAACAGGTAGGTGGAGGGAGGGAGCTCGTGCCCATTTTCAGAAAGAGCCAAGGGATGGAGACAGCGAGAGGACTCCCATTGCTTTGATGCCAAAGAGCTTAAAGCTGGGCTTGCCAGGCAGTTGGTTTATTGAAAAAGGATGAATGAGTCCTGTGAAAAAAAGTGGAAAAAACAAGGAGTGGATCCATGTGGACTACCTAGAGCCACCCTTTCCACTGTGGCAGACACAGAGTGTCCAGCGTGAGACAAGCCATGTGCAGCCAGTGGACACTAGATAGGTGAGAGCCAGCTGTTGTTCCAAAGACCCTATGGGAAAGTGTTACTCAGATCGTGACTGCATCCAGTGTGGTCTTTTGCTTGAGTTGGCTGCCAGGTGGTGATGGGGCATCCTTGTGGGGTTATTAGGGGATGAAGTTGTTGCTCCTGCTGCGTAGAGATGCTCTGAAGCCTCTAGTTCACTCTTAAAGTGGTCCGGCCAAAAAATGAAGAGCTAAGGAGTAGCACAATGGGTAGAAGCTCTGGGTTTGATCCCCAGTGCCTCATAAAATGGTATGGTGGCATATACCTGTAATCTCAACTTTCGGAGGCAGGAAGATCAAAAATTCAAGATTATCCTTGGCTACCTAGGGAGTTTGAGACACAAGAAACCTTGTCTCAAAAAATAAATAAGTAAATGGAAAAAAAAAATGAATCAGATTTGGAATATTGGTAACAGAAGGAAGGGCACGTGGATGTTTTAGTTCTGATCTCACTGTTTTTTATAATATTAAAAGTTTGATTTGGTAATATGTTAGACAGTGACCACATAATCTTCCAATTTCAGGTTTATGATCTGCTGTGATCGATGTGAGGAGTGGTTCCATGGTGACTGTGTGGGTATTTCTGAGGCCCGAGGGCGACTCCTGGAGAGGAATGGGGAAGACTACATCTGCCCAAATTGCACCATTTTGCAAGTTCAGGATGAGACGGGTGCCAGTGCCACTGATGAGCAGGACACTGGGTGCAGACCTGTAGGTGCTGATGGCACAGACTGTACAAGCATAGGGGTAGTAGAACAGAAGTCTGGTGAAGACCAGGGGATAAAGGGTAGAATTGAAAAGGCGGCAAACCCCAGCGGCAAGAAAAAACTCAAGATATTCCAGCCTGTAAGTATCTGTCTGTCTGCTGTGACAAGCACAAATGTCACTCACTGCTGGTGAAAACAAGACTAGAAGGGTATTCCTTTGCAGTGGCTTTTGGGGGGCATCATGCTACTGTTTCCCTCTTAGCTCAGCTCACGTGTGTCTGTGTCACTCTGGTTGGCCTCCAGTTTGTGACCCCTCTGTCTTAGCCTCCTTAGTGCTTAGTACTAGGATTGCAGATATGTACCACCAACACCATACTCAAATGGTCCCTTAAAGGAAAAAAAAAATGTCTCCATGCTGCTGTTGACTAAGGTTGGGGGGTGGGGGGGAGGTTGTTGGTGTTCCATGTTTTGAGTGCTGGCAGAATCATTGAGAGAAAGGTAACTTGTATTCTCCCCTTAACATCTTGACCTGAGTTGTCACAGGCCTTTACTCATTGGGTTGTTTCTCTACTCATTCTTCCTTCTTGATCCATATTATCTCATGGGACCATGATGTGCACATTTCCTGTGAACTGAGACTGGCAGTCTTTGCTGCTGAGGAGGCCATCTCCACTAGGTGTAGAGTCTAGAATGTCACCGCCTTAGCATGCACTGTGTGCCGCAAGGCCAAAGAGTGATGGCTGCGTGAAATTGTGCTGTTGGTACCGTTTACTCGGAGTTATCGGTTTGATGTTTTTATTGCCAATATATTAGACATGGCCTGAATTTTATTCTGTGTAAACTTAGATCTGGTAGAAGAAAAGCAACTATGTTAAATATTTAAACTGAAGACTGACATTTTGCTTGGCTCAGTGTAAGGGACATGTTACTGTGTCCTTAGCTTTTCCGTCAACAGAATAGTATTGTAGCAGAGACGTCACATGTGCTGTTGCTGTGTGTGATTTCTGCTGCTGAGTTACAGACTTTGCTTAAAATTCCACCCTGGTATCCATGAGTCAGGTCTCGGTACAGAACCCTGACCCCAAAGGGGAACAAGAGTGTCCTTTCCCACGGCTTCATCTTGGCTGGAGGATGTGGTCTCATTAGAAGATAGCTAGAGGTGACCCACTTTGAGGTCTCTCAGCTGTCAGGCTTACGTCACATCTGGTCTTTCTGATATACTTCAAACTAAATGGTCACTAATTACTCAAAATGAATGTTTAATTGTATATCCTGAGTGTTAACACCACTTAAAAAAAGGCTGCCTTTCTTCAAAAACCACTGGATTTCTTCTCTTTTAGGGTATGGCACATTTTCTCTTAAGAATTTTCACCTGAGGGCTGGGTGTGGCAGAGTCCACACTCTGGAGGCAGTGTGAGTTTAAGGCTAACCTGGTCTATACAGTGAGTTCCAGGCCAGGCAAGAAAGGCTACATTAGGAGACCTTTTTCTTTCTCCTGGGGGCCTGGAGAGGTAACTCAGTGACTAAAAACATTAGATGCTCTTCCAGAGGATCTGGGTTCAGTTCACAGCACCCACATGATGTCTCACTGCCATCTCAACTCAGGCATCAGGGAATTGAATGCCCACTTCTGACTCCGGTGGCAAAACACCCATGCTCATAAAGGAGTTTTCCACCTGGGCCTCTGAGGTGGCTCATTGAGTAAAGGCGCCTGTCACAAAACTAATGACCTGAGATTGATCTTCAGATCCCACGTGATATAAAAGGAGGGAGCTGACTCCAACTGTACATGTGTGTGCACCTCTACACACACGCAAATGCACAAAATGTAAGCATTTTAAGGACATAATTTGTGCCTCATTAAATAGACATTTTGACTTTTTTTTATAATGTTTTATTTTAAGGTATTGTCAAAGGTCAGAAGTCTAAAGTTACAGGTTGTGAGCTGTCTGATATGGTCTTCTATAAAAGCCTTCTAGGCCATATTTCCAGCCCTGTTCTAACTCTAGTTAGAAACCTGCACATGTTTTCTGTAGGAGGCATGTTGATCTGAAGCTCCCATGTATACAGAGTTTGTCAGGACAGTTAAGAGGGAAATGGGTTTATGTAGTTCACATAAACAAAGACAGGGTCTTACTATATAGCCTGCGCTGGCCTAGAATTTGAGAATCTGCTGCCTTCCTTTTCCAAGTACTAGAATTGTATTAAAGATTATGTCACCATGCATAGCTAACGAAGAAAAAATATGTTTTATTCATGTAAAAAATATTGTTAGAGCCAGTCATAGTGGTATAGACTTTGTTGTGCCTTTAGTCCTAGCACTGGGAGGCATAAGCTACAGGTAGCTCTCTGAGTTCCGGGCCAGCCAGAGTTAGTGAGACATCCTCTCAAAGAAAGAAAAGAAAAGAAAAAGGAAAAAAAAAAACCAAACCACTGCTAGTGTCTCGATCATAGCAGCCATCAGTGCCATCAGTAGAGCTGTCACAGCGCTCAGTACTAGTGTTAGCGTGTATATTATCTGAAGTCACCTGTTTCATTCTGCAGGTCATAGAGGCTCCTGGTGCTGCTAAGTGCATTGGCCCTGGGTGTTCCAGTGTAGCACAGCCTGATTCAGTGTACTGCAGTAATGATTGCATTCTCAAACACGCTGCAGCTACTATGAAATTTCTAAGTTCAGGTAAAGAACAAAAACCAAAACCCAAGGAAAAGGTCAAGATGAAGCCAGAAAAGTTCAATCTTCCAAAATGCAGTGTTCAGGTAAGCTGACGAAAGTTACCTTCAGAACAATTGAAACAGTGTTTGAAAGTACTCTTCATAGATTTGTTGGTGTTTGCATGAGGAGTGCAGGGAACAACAGTTGTCAACAAAATCTAGATCACATTTTTCATATCTCCTATGTTCCCCGTTTGCTGAGGACATGAATATAGTAAAATAAGCATGTGGCTGTTGTTTCTTTGTTTTGTTTTTCAAGCCAGGGTCTCACTGTGTATCCTTGACTGTCCTGGAACTAGTTTCTGTAGACCATGCTGGCCTCAAACTCAGAGATCCTCCTGTTTCTGCCTACTGAGTGCTTGGGACTAAAGGCGTGTACCACTGCCGTCTGGCCAGTCCTAGGATTTCTACATATCCCACTGGGAGAGTGTTTCCTTTGTTTTAAAGGCGGTTCTGTAGCCAGGCAGACCTTGAACTTGGTTTTCTTTCCTTAGCTCCCACTCAGCTGGGATTATTACAGTTCTGTGCCATCAAGTCTGTCTAGGTTTTTTGTTTTTGTTTGTTTTTCAAGGCTGTCATCTTGGATCTTTGAACTCCCAGAAAAGTAGTTGCTTTATACAGTGTGCGGGGCAATAGTGCAGAGCACTGGAGTCAGGCCACAGTTTCCCAGTGGGTAGAGTTTCCACAGGGAATGCCAGTGCCATCTCTTCTCTACACGTCCTCATGCCCACGTGCAGACCCTTTTCAATTTGTTTTTAGCTTATTTTGCTGTTTTGCCGAGAGGGGTTCATGCTCCACTGGGCTACAGACCAATCCCAGATGTTAAGTGGGAGTGCTAAGGGTTACTGGGTGTGTAGACATAGCCATATGGAATCACAAGATTCTAGATTCTGCTTCAGCTTGGGTGAAGGGTCTTCAGGTACCAAAATAAAAATAAAAGGCAGCATCATGTCTCTAATTGGTCACTGAAGCAAAGGTGTCACTTCAGACCTTAATAATTGGGATCTCACTGATTATCCAGGTGGGGATTAAAATCTCTTCTGTGCACAAGAGACTAGCTTCAGAAAAAAAAGAAAACCCAGTGAAGAAAGTGATGGTGGCTCCTAGGAGTGAAGCTTCAGGGAAGGAGATAACCTGCGAAAGCACCACCCCATCCTGGGCGAGTGACCACAACTACAATGCGGTGAAGCCCGCGAAGCCCGCCCTCTTGAGTAAATGTACGTATCACCCGAAGGCTGGCGTCACAGGCCCCTCCCGTCGTCTGGATGGCTGCTTGGGGCTGTCTAGGAATGGATTCATGAGTGAACTGGTAGCTAGCTGCTCATTGCCAGCCAGAAACAAATGCCACTTTGCCTCTGGACCCCAGGTATTCCTGTCTAGCCTGTGGAGCTTCTCTAGGTGTTTCCTAAAGAGATGTGTAGGTCTCACTACTGAGAGTCTCACACTGGAGGCAATTCCTTATTTCAGTTTCAGGTCTTGGTAAGTATTCTCACTGCTCTCGAGATGGGACTGCATCAGCACACTTTTCAGATTCCAGGCTCAGTGCTGTGCGGGCACCAGTGTCTCCAGGACAGCTCTGCACAGCCTATGAGAAATTGTTCACATTACCTGTGTGCTGTGCAGGCACCAGTGTCCCCAGGACAGCTCTGCACAACCGATGAGAAACTGTCCACATTTCCTGTTTCTGCACACGTAGGCATCGTTGCTCGTCTATAGCAAAAACTTTTTTTTCAGGAGCTGAGACATTTGAAAGGACAGGTAGATAGTTTGCTGTGTCTGTTTCACACACTACACACCTACATGACAAACAGGTTCACAGTTTGAAGGTCATTCATCATTGCTGCTCAGACCCTAATGTGAGCAATTATGTTGACCTTTATACTAAGATAGTGTCCTCATCAAAGGGAGAATTGTGGGTAGTGGCTTCCAGGTTCCTTTTAGATGTTTAGATTAGTAGTCTGCCCCAAGATTTCAAATAATTGTAATGGCAGTAGTTTTGAGTAAATTTTTGAAACCCCGGATTAGATCACAAAATTTGAAGCCATTCTTGTTTCATAGCCCTGTCCCTGCTCTACAAGGTACACTGTCTATGCAGTGGTCTCTAGTGAGTTCTCAGTTGTGTTCCTGATAGTGTTTGTGCCGTCTGTGCCCACCCTCAGCCCAAGATAGGGGCTCTTATAGCTCAGGCTAGCCGTAAATCTGTTGTGAGGATGATTTTGAACTTGTGATCCTCCTGCCTCCACCTGTAAAGAGTTTTGGGATATACAGGCACACACCTGATTTATGTTCTGGGGCGTGAACTTGGGGCATATTAGTGAAGCAGTCTACCAGCTGAGCCGTATTCCTAGCCCATGATCTTCCTGTCTTCACTTCCTGAGTGCTGGGATTACAGGCATGTGGTGCTGGGGGTCAAACCCAGGACTTCATGCATGACTAGGTAAGTGCTACTGCCCAGTCTGTACCCTAACCCATTAGTGCATTTGTAACCTTTAAAAAGTATCACACTGAATTTCACACGTATAAACGTGCTACATTTCTTATTAACCCTTTAGCAAGTTCACTAAAGGAGGGACCTCTTGCATAGGTTCACAAAATGAGAATGCAACTTTTCATGGAGTATGGGTCCAGAGTTCTAACTTGAGATGAGATGAGAATGTTGAGTTTAGGTTGCAGAGTGAAAACCTGTCTCTAGGGCAGGGAGGAGGGAAAGGAATGTAAAAGATCCAAGAACGGGAGTAAATTGGCGTACCCTGCTGTTTTATGGCAGCCCCTGTGTACTTCAGGCAGAGTAGTGAGTTTTTAAGTTTGCAGAGGACATGTCTGGTCTCGGGTGTTGAGTTACAGCAGCTCTGCAGCAGCAGCATGGTGAGCCAAATACCCTCTCAGACAGGGAAAGGCCCAGCCACCTATGGGGCTCACGTGCTTCTTACGTGTCTGTAGACCTAACAATAAAGGACAGAAACTGGGGCCTGAAGAGATAACAACTCGGTTTACCTTTATTGTGTGCCCGGAATAGGAACGCTGTTGAAATTCTGGCTCAGGGTCTCACTTTAGAAGCAATTAAACCTCTAGTTTCAGTTTCAGACCCTGGTAAGTATATTGCTTGTGTGACGTCATAGAAGTTCCCGTGTCCTGGAGAGAGAGGATATTGGTGAGGAAGATGGAGAATAGTGAACCTAAGATCTAAGTGCTGTCTTCTGTCTCCCTTCCGCGACATTGGGAGAGATGGAAGGCTTCCCAGGGGTCGACAAGGTGACCAGTTTATTTATTTTGTTTTGAGACGGGGTTTCTTTATGTAGCCTTGGCTGTCCTGGAACTTAGTCTTTACACCAGGCTGGCCTCGAACTCAAGATATCCACCTGCCTCTCCCGAGTGCTGGGACTAAAGGTGTGCGCCACCACTGCCCGGCTGGTTACGTTTCTATGCTTAGGTTCTTCTCTGTCCTATCTCACCTTGTCTTCCACATTGGCTCTTTAGTAGAGCTGATAGGCTCCAGGTTCAGGAAAGTGGGACAAGTTAACAGCCGATTAGTCTTCCCAACATACCAGCATCTCAAAGTTGACCGGCATTCAAAATACAGCATGCATTAGGGACATGTTTCTGAACCAGTTACCTGTTTCTCCCCCCCCCACACACCCCGTATTTCACAAAAATTATCTTCCAAACATTAAGAAGAGTGGTGTCATCCCTTCTGCCTCTTGCTGTCCAGTCAGGCCTGGCCCCTTTGACCCCTCTTGCCCTGCCTGCGCAGTGGTAAGGACCACCACACAGTCCGCAACTGTGTCTCAAGGACTCTGGCCCTGTCGCCCACTGCCTGTGTGCAGAACACATGAGGGATGGGGAGGGACTGGGAGGTGGGGTACAAAGTGAAACCAGTGCTGGGAACACATCCTCCAATCTGCCGAATGGATGCTCACCATGTTCACTGACTGAGAAGACTGCATGGCAGAGCCGAGCCCTGCTGCTGCCGCCCCCTAGGTGAATGCGGGCGGGCAGCATGCTGCCCTGCACAGGAAGCCACTCCTCCACATGCAGGTGATTCCATTTCACGCCCAGTTGTTTCTCTGATTTTTTTCTAGGATATCTGTACAATTAATTTATAGAAACAGTTGTCATTTTTAAAATACCTGAAGATCCTGATATTGCTGTTACCCTTCTTTGTTTCCTTCTGTTTCTTATTTTCACTGACACCTCCCATTGTCAGGGGAGGGAAGTGGGCTAAACACTTGCCTAAAATATTCTTGGTTTATTAGTTTTGAAACAATTTGGCCTTTATACTTGTATGAACAATTAATATTTTGGATTCATTAAATGGCTCATCAAGTGACTTAAGACACTGGGTGTTTGAATAGGTCTTGATATGACAACACTGCATCTGGCTGTGGGGGTTAATGGAAAACCCCAGCCGCCTATAAACCCACATCTTGGGGATTGACTGCATCCTACCCATGTGGAAACATTCTTCTTGTTGACGCATGCATCCTGCACAGGCGACTAGGTGGGGGGGGGGTGGATGGAGCAGGGAGAAGAGAGGGTTTTTACCAGGTTGTCTCAAGGTGTGGGCTCCAGAAGCACATGAGATAGGATCATGAAGGACTAATTCTCTGGTGTATGGAGGGAACTAGAAACCTAAGGGTGGACCTGTGTTTTATCAGCTGTATGAGCCGTTTGTTTGTCTCCTCCAGAGTTGTTAGTGGCAATAAAATGGGGATTGGGGAGGCAGCTTTCACATCTAAAAGCCCCTCCCAAAACAAAATTTGTACCAAGGGGGTTAAATTTGGCAGCCATTTTATAATATACATAGAGCAGAAACTTACTAGGTTGTCAGTTTGGTATTTTAAATCATTTTACTTTTTATAAATCTCTTAAAAGCCTACTATTAAAAATTGGATCATAGCACTAACCTGAACCTGCCAAATGAGCCCCTAAGAATACTACGTCTATCCTGCAACTGTCCCTGTGTGTGTCCTTCACCTCTCTGAATTACCTTCCTGTGGATCCCAGGAGTAACACTCCAAGAAAATCCTTTTGATTGCATTGCTGCTGTCAAGAGTACAAAGGTCACCTCTGAAGAAGCCTGCCACGACTCATCATTAGTATATTTATATTAGTCTGTATAAAGTGGTAAAACGCTTTTGCTACACACCGACATGCACATAGTTGCTATGTTAGGGTCCAAAAGGTAGAGAGTTAACGTGAAAGATCAGATTCTTTGCTGTTTTAATGAGGGTTTGGGCAACGTTGATTTGCCACAAACCTGGACGAGTTCGGCAAGAACCTAAGGTAATGTCGCATTCACTGGTTCTCAGCTGCACCTCCAGCTTTGGACCCTTAAGGTGTAGAGGGTCCAAGGAAGGCGCATGGACTATTTTTTAACATGTTCCTGTCTTATTGGATTCAGTAAACAATAGGTACAAAGAAGTAATGGTTAAAATGGACTTTATTGAAGTCATCTGTGCCTGTGTTTGGAGAAATCTGAGAAACAGCAGCTCAGTTTCCACATAGCTGGGCAAGACAACACCTACACAGCCTTCACCAACTGCATTCCAGTGACTTAATGTATAACATTACCAAGCCAATATGATTTAAGTTAAAATTTTCAAGATACTAAGTGAAATGATTAAGATAATTTGCAAGTTTCTTAGACTTGATCTCTGCATTAAGATGGAAGTTAAATACTGGACATCAGTCAGAAATAAAAATTTGGTTTTCATTCCCCTGAACATAGCAGTTGGATGTGAACCTCTACAGGGTCATTGTAGTCACAGTGGGCATCCAAGGAGCATCTCTGACATATCCTGTGCTGCTTTTGTCCAGATCTTATATAAAAGTACCTGCTTTTAAAAAGATAATTTGTTTTTGAGATGGTTTCAACACCCCTGGCCACCTCTCCCTCGGTCCTGCCTCGGCCTCTATAAAGGGTGTTAATTTGAAGATACTTCAACATGTTTAGGGAGCAACAGCAGAAACATTTCCACTTGGTACTGCTATCTCGCCATGAAGAGGTGCAATGACACAATGGGAAGTCCACAGCTAAGGAGCAGAATTCAACTTAGTGCTGCTTATGGTCACTCCACAAAGCAGTTCTCTTAAGGTGCTGGAGGTGAAATGCCTGCATGGGGATGAGCTTAGCAGCCTCCTGCAAGGACAATCACCAGACAGGGTGTCTGGGGGTGGTTGGCACTCTAGATTTGACACCTTCCCTGTGTGTGGACCCTACTCCTTGTTAGGCTTCAACATGCAGTTCCAGGGTTCTGCTTGGGGAGTACATAAGCCCAGAGTTTGTCCCCCAATTCCTTTCTCCTTACCTCCGTAGTGGGTCACTACTGCCATCTGGTGGCCAGCAATGCTATAGCCTTGCTAATGAACCCATGGTGTGGTGAGAGTAGCTCAGCTGTTGTGAGCCTGTGCAGAGAGCATCCTGCCTTACTCCATCAAACTTGAAACTGAGTTTCCATTACAAAAAACTGGCCTTAGCAGCAGTTCCCCTAAGATAGTGGTCAACAACAGCACTGGAAACAACCTTCTTCCTTCTACTCAGTGTTGCTCAGTACCTTCTTACCCCCACAAGAGGGCAGAGAAGGATGTTAGAATGTCTCAACTAGCGGCATGGGAATGGGAACTCAGCATTGTAGGTTGCCTAGTGGCACCAGGTATGGCTCTTTGCTGGCTAGCAGAGAAAACACAGAAGTTGTAGCAACTACTTTTTATACAGTATATAGCTAAAAGTGAGTACTGGGGCTGAGGAAGTGACTTGAATAAGGCACTGGTTTTAAACCCAGGACCTGGGGAAGGGAGTGGAACAAGGATTTACAAATTATTGCTCTACTCATAAATGAAAGTGAATCTCTGCTGCTGGCATTGCAGCAGCTGCTGCTCTAAATCAACGTCACTGGTTTTTCTGTCTCTAGGGACTAGAGCATGTCAGTCCCCTGAGCAGTGGCAGAGCATGACTGTTGCCAGGTTTGACCCCCTCCAAAGTTAGAAGAGTGCTTGGAGTGTCGAGATGCTGGTTGGCAGAGGACTAGTGACACCCATCATTTGTGTGACATTTGCCACTTTATAACTATATAACATGGCCTTTTACACACTGCTGGAAGTATCACTAAAGGGTCTTGACTGTTTGGCCTTAAATGGGCAAAAACAACTGGACCTTAAGTGCAGAGTGATGGTTAGTGATGAAGGACATTTAGGTATCCCTGCTCTTAGGTCATCAGGATCTGTGGCTCTGAAAGAAGCAAGGAAATCCTATCACAGGTGTTTCAGGCTTTGTTGAGGTTCTGGCAGTGCCTTTTACAGAGGGGAAGACAGCTGGCTTTAAGTCCTGCTTTTGTTACCACTTCACTGTTGTAGTCGTAGACGGCTGGCGATCTAGTACACATTATACCCCTGCCCGGTGTCGGTGCCTGTGTAGCACTTGGTCCTTACTGTTCTCAAAGGAATCTGCACTTTTTATATTTTCCTCCATGTAACCCAGCAGCCAGACATGCAGGTGAATTGCTGAACCCCCTGGAGCTGAGAGTTAGAAATAAGACATCCACTGCAGAGTCCTTGGACTTTGACCTTGATCTATGGGAAACTTGGCTAAGAATGTGCTCTCTTCTAATAAACCAATTGTCTTACACACTGTATTATAAAAACAGGTTCTTGACCAAAAAAAATAGTATATTCCTTTGTTCAGAATATGTATCTAATTTCTATTTTATACAGATCTGCCTCTGGATATTTTTCTGTCCTCATGTAGTTTTGGTAGATGTGACTTCACTCTGCAAAGCCCCTAAAGTGCTTTAAGGCTGGGGTTTGGCGTCATCTTGAGAACACTTGCAACAAAGGGCCATCGGGGTGAAATTGGAATGGTTTCAGATGAAATGCAAGACTTGCATCTTGTAGGTTTTTTAGTGCCACTTTGTAATTGGCCATATGGCAGTGGTACAGGCTACCAACGATATGGTGGTAGCCAGGACTGGCAGGGTTTGGCGGGGCCCCTAGAATCTAGAGTAGTTTGTTGAAATGAACTTTTCTTTGTATGTGGGGTCTCCACTCTTCCTGGGAACAGAAGGTGGAAAGTAATCACCTATGATCTTGAAATCATGCTTCAGAGATGACTGGAACTGCCTGTGTAGTGTGGGTTTTGCCAGCACACTGTTTAGATTGCCTATCTAAATGAGCCATCTCATAGTTCCTTGTCTGACAGGACAGCAGCCCTGAGCCACATGTTCAGACATTTCTTTGCCTTGTTTGACCCCTTATGCCACTGGTCATCATGTTGGACAAACACCATGCAATTCCGTGGCCCAGGCTGTGGTACTGATCCACTGATCTAACTCAGAACAAGTATTTAAACACCAGGTTGTCATTTTACCATGCTGACTGAATTGAGGAGAGGGGGGTTCAGGGTTTGGCATCTGATGTTCATTGCTTCCTTCCCTTAAGAAAAGGAGTCAGTTCTGATTTCATTTCATGTGGCCTCTGCAGACATGCAGGTGAAATGCTAAATATAAATACCCTGGGAGCTAAGAGTTCTTAGGAATAGACAGCTGCCGGAGTCTTCTATTTTGATGTCTGACTTGTGATGTGAAAATAGGTTGACTGATTTTCCCTATATTGCAGACGTCACCTGTCTGTATTTTTACCAGTTATGTCTCCAGGGGACTCCTGCAGAGGGATGATGAAGTAATGTGTGTTCCCTGTGCTAAAGGAAGGTGTCAGTCTCCAGGGCACTAAGGGTTGACTGTTCGTGGGCGAGAGTTTGTCTGATAGTCCCCTTGAGAAGATTTTTTTTTAATTCAAGTTTATACAAAAATACCTTGACTTGTTAATAAGAATTATTTTGTAAATCTGCTCCATTTTGATGGGAAGCCTGTACTTTAGTTTTAGAGCTTAGCTAGTGATTAATTGGAGCCTTTGATAATTGACTTGTTTAAAGTAAAAGGTTTAATGTAATGAGACTCTAAAGCCTTTTCTTTCTAAATAATAATCACCACCATGAAATACTGTGAAAAATCTTTCTGAATTTCAAGATTTTAAGACCTTATCTGCAAATGTATCTGACTAATGCCTGGGTTGCAGTGGCTATGTCTGGGTGGTTTTGTCTGTGTTGCCCGTGTCTTACACTGTCTGCATTCTGCCTTCCAGCCATGAAGGAGGACAGAAGGATGGAGGACAGAACGGTGGCAGCAGCTGCAGCCCCAAAGAAGACAGTTCCTCCAGGTTCCTTGATGGGCAGACAGACTTCACCTAGAAATCCTGTTCCAAAGAAGCTTCCTCCTTATGCTAACATGGCAGGAGCCAAACCAACCATTAAGAAGCTGCCCTCAGGCTTCAAGGGTACCATCCCCAAGAGGCCATGGCCTTCGGCCACCCCTTCAGGCACTTCTTCCAGGCAGGCAGGACCAACACCTGTGACAGCTGCTTCCAGAAAGTTGCCTGGTGCTGCTGCTGGGGTGGGAGTGGTGAGGAAGCCAGTGGCTGCCAGTGTCTCCGCGGCCTCTCCAGCCCCAGCACAGCCCAATTCACAAATTCGGCAAAACATAAGGCGCTCCTTGAAAGAGATTTTGTGGAAAAGGTGGGCTATTGTACACATCATACCTTTGCAGAGAGAGCATTGGTGGTGGTATTCTGGATTTCCCCACTAGGCAAGTGCCCCCGGTTTATATAATCCCTCTTTTCGTTCTATTCAGAGTCAATGACAGCGATGACTTAATAATGACAGAAAATGAAGTAGGAAAAATTGCCCTCCACATTGAGAAGGAGATGTTTAACTTGTTCCAGGTTACTGATAATCGTTATAAGAGCAAATATCGCAGCATCATGTTCAACCTTAAGGATCCTAAGAATCAGGTCTGTGTGCCCCCAACTAGATGTTGGGACTTTTTGACCCGGAATAGAGCCCTGCCTTCTTTTCTCTTAGCTTCACGGTGACGCACCAAATCGCATTTGGAGCATCCTTTCCATCTTTGTGGGTCATCCCTGCTAGAACAGATTTTATGACTCCTCACCTTCCATTTTACTAGGTTAGCCTGAATTGTTGCAAAATCACATGCCCACTGCCCTAAGATTAAAAGTTTTTCATCCCAATTTTCAGGGATCTCTGGTGGATCTTGTTTGGTTTGGTTTGACTTTCTTGGGACAAGGTCTCACTGTAGCTTTGGCTGCCCTGGGTCTTGCTTTGTAGACCAGGCTAGCCTCAAACTCTTAAGAGATCCACTTGTTTCTGCCTAGCAGGTACTGGGATTAAAGGTTCAAGCAACCTTTTTTGCCTTAACCTCTCTTCCTCAGCCACATGATACATGGTACCCTGCAGTTCTCAATGATGCCTCTCTTCCTTTCTACTGCTGGGATTGTTTATAGTGTTCTCTAGACTCTGAGCACACACAATTCTGAGTTTTAGGACCAGAATCAAGTGTCTTGGCTGCATCATATGCTCTGCAATCCCATGGTAGAAGTGATGCATATTCCTGCCTTTATTTCTAACTTTTTTTTTTTTTTTTTTTTACGGGGCAAACAGTCTCACTGTGTAGCTCCGGCTGGCCTCAAGCTCAGATCCCAGTGCTGGCGTTAAAGGCATGTACTATCTGGCCTTTTAACTACTGTTTTTGAGGTAGTCTTGGGCTTCCTCTTCCCTGGTGTATATCACCTCTACTGGCTTCCAACTTTTTAAACTGGATTTCAAGTTGTATATGTGATTTGTGATCCTGAGAAGGCTTAGACTCTGCAGATGACCTTGAAGCCGGCTCTCAGTTGTACTATTGACTATTTCATAGTGGGTGGAGGGTGCACTTCTGCAGGGTGTGTGGTAAAAGTTGTTGGAGTATTCAGGGTCCGTCTGATTTTCACTGTGCTGTTTTGTTTCTTCATACTGACCCAGAGTAAAGATAACACTAAAGACGTATGGGTGAGGAAATGAAAGGGGCTTTTTTTTTTCATTAGGGGCTTTTCCATCGAGTTCTTAGAGAAGAAATCTCCTTGGCAAAACTTGTCAGAATGAAACCTGAAGAACTTGTATCTAAAGAACTTTCCATGTGGACAGAGAAGCCTACAAAATCTGTGAGTGCTGAGGAGGGTGACTGCCTGAGGCCCTGGAGGTTTCATTTTTCTAGAATCAATGAAGCTATTTAAAGGATGGATGAATATTCTTTCTACCTAGAACCCAAAGCTGAAGCCTTCATATCTATCCTTCTCATTGTAGGTAATGGAGTCCAGGACTAAGTTGCTTAATGAAAGCAAGAAGAACACTGCTAAGCCAGAAACTATTCCTGACATGGAAGATTCTCCACCAGTGTCAGATTCAGAAGTGAGCATTTGGGGTGTTCAGTATTTACACAGGGACTAAGACTAACATCTCTTACTTACCTGCTTTCAGGTGTCTTAAGTCACTGAGCAAGTCACTGACCTTTGAACAAGTATATACGTATGCATGGTGTAGTATTTCCCAAGTGCTTCTCTTCATTGGGACGATTTGGGTTCCTTTAGTTTTTTGAGACAATCTCTCTTCATCTGGCCTAAAATATGTCACCTCTGGAATCTGGGGATTATAGACCTGTCTTGGTGGGCTTTTTCTCCATTAATTTTGTTCGTTTTGTTTTTTGAGACAGAGTTTTGGATTTGTTCTGTAGATTTGGGTGGCCTTGAACTCAGAGATCCACCTGCCTCCACTTCCAAATGCCTTGGCACCACACCTGACTCTCCATTGGTTTGTGCAATTAAAGATAGATTGAATTTGGGAAGGAAATTATCTACTTGAGCCAAGCATGTTCTCACCTGTAATCCCAGCACTTACTAGATATGTTTTTCTCAGCCTGTGGGTTATGAGTCCTTTGAGGGTGGAACAACCCTTTCACAGGGTCACAGATCAGATGTCCTGCATATCAGATGTTTACATTAGAATTCATAACAGTAGCAACATTACAGTTACAAAGTAGCACCACAAATAATTTTATGATTACGGGTCACCACAGCATGAGGAACCGTGTTAAAGGATGGTGGTCTAGGAGGGTGGAGAACCTCTGTGCTAGATGGAGGCAGGAGGATCAGGAGTTTGGGGCCATCCTCTGCTACATTGCGAGACATTGTCTCAAGAAAACAACAAAGGCAAGACCTGCTTGCGTTTCAATTGCAGGAACAGCAGGAGTCAGTGAGAGCTGCCCCTGAAAAGAACACGACCCCTCTTCTGGATGTCTTCAGCAGCATGCTAAAGGACACCACAAGTCAGCATCGGGCTCATCTTTTTGATCTAAACTGTAAAATTTGTACAGGTGAGCATAATCTAGGACTTGAAACTTTGGAAATGAGACAAGACTGGGCTTTGTCTGAAGTAGCAGTGTTCCAGCCCAGTTTAGACAGGGTGGCTTTCTGGTGCTTATGTAGCCCGGTCCCAATATCTTTTGATTAACTTAAGTCATTGCCTACTCTTATGACTGAGCTGTACTCTTGAATGTGTCTTCCTCGTACCTCACACTCTTCAGGTCAGGTTCCATCACTGGAGGATGAACCAGCTCCTAAAAAGCAAAAGCTTTCAGCTTCTGTTAAGAAAGAAGACTTGAAGCCCAGGCATGACAGTTTTCCATCTGATCCAGTTCCTACCACTGCTGATGAAGGAATTGCAGAGACACTGCCTGAAAATGCCTCTGAGCCAGACCTGGAGAGTATATCTAGTCTGAACCAGGAGAGAAAATGTTTCCCTGGGCCTCCAGGTGATGGCCAGCCTGACCCCTCCCCACTGGATGGCCTCTCTCCCTGCTCTGCCTCTGGTGGCAATGGGGTGGTCACCACAGTCACTGTGTCTGGCCGAGACCCCAGGACCGCCCTGAGCGGGTCATGCACAGTCACAGCCTCCATGGCAGCCCACCTGGATAACTCTCATACTTCAGAAGCCAAACTGGACATGATAAAGCCTGCTTTGACTCCTGCAGTGGTGCCTAAGTCCATACTGGCAAAGCCGTCCTCCTCTCCTGACCCAAGATACCTGTCAGTACCACCATCACCAAATACGAGGTGTGTGTTTAGGATGGGGCCTGAGCAAACCTCAAACTCTTGCTTTAGACTGACAAGGAAGGCTGGTGATTAGATTTATCAGAAACCTGGCTTCAGTATCCTAAAGATGCTCCATCTCTTGGATGCCTAATTAATATTTTGGTCTCATTCATTCAGATCTTGAGTACAAAGTTTTTAATTTACTTAATGGCCATTGATTTGTTGCCTGAACAACTTATTTTCTTGACCAAATATCTAAGTCATTATGACTTAAATAGTTGTTTGGTAAAGGAAGCCACTAACCTTGGGCTTCTCTTTTGCTCCTAAGTATGAAGTCATCACGGTTTGAAATATCTGTTGTACAAAAAGAAATTAACACTTTTTTATGGTTTGGTTTTACAGCATTTCAGAATCACGATCCCCGCCAGAAGGAGACACAACCCTCTTTTTGTCTCGGCTCAACACGATTTGGAAAGGATTTATTAATATGCAGAGTGTAGCAAAATTTGTCACTAAGGCATATCCTGTCTCTGGGTGTTTGGATTATCTCAGTGAGGTTAGAACCAAGAACTCAAATCTCTCCCGCTCCCTTTCCCCCTCTCCTCTCCTCTCCTCCTCCGGGTGTGTGGTGTGTCTTGGAGGAGTCAGATTCATGCTGTTCCTCTGTTGTATGGCCAGACAGAAATGTGGACCAGCGGTTAGGCATCCCAGTTTCCTGCTTAGGTGGGCTATTTCCATGTATTCAGCCTGTTTCAGCTTCTGAACATAATATCCTTGGGGGGGGGGTGGTTTTTTTCCTTCCACCCGACTTTAGGGGCACTTCTAAAGTGGTGCTGTTTCTGTTGTTTGATCTGGTGTTTTGGAATTAACTGTGTCAATCTGCAGCTCTGGTGTTGACTGCATGTTCTTCTTGTGTAGGATTTGCCAGACACCATCCACATCGGTGGAAGGATTGCTCCAAAGACAGTTTGGGATTATGTTGGCAAGCTCAAGTCATCCGTGTCTAAGGTACCTGCTCACAATGTGGTCTCTTCAACAGTGGGCAATTGTGTTTGCTGAAACCTTTTTTAATTTCTCACTCCCTAGATGTTGAGTGCTGAGAAGCACATAAAGGTATGGAGCTGTACTTGACTAATGGTGGTAGCCGTTTGCTTCTGACTTACAATGGTGTGATGTATTCAGATTTTAGTAAATACACAGGCTTTGCTTCCTTCTTTTGTGACTAAGGGAAAAGAAGGTAGGAACGTGGAGACATCCTGGCTCAGGCACAGTTTTTTCTCACATACAGGCTTTGGCTTCCTAAAAAATCCCTCAAGTTAGCTGCAGGTGATGGGTGAGGTTTCTATTGAAAAGGTCTATAGTTGTGCCAGACTGGCCTTCTAGTGTGGAGACACCCAGATGGCACCTGCTGCTGGTGTGTCCTGTGTGCTGTGATCCCCATCATCTCAAAGTCCTGGGAATGGAAGTGGCAGAGCCCAGCAGTCTGACCAGAACCTGTGTCCTTTACACTTGATGTGAATTAGTGCAGGCAGTAGATGTGACAGAACTGCTAGGCAGCGTGTCTCGGGGTCTGCATCTGAAGCAGGGCCGTTAGGGCAGCCCAGGTGCAGCTTCCCTGTGCTCTGTTTGTCTTTCAGGAGCTCTGTCTGATTCGCTTCCACCCTGCCACTGAGGAGGAGGAGGTTGCCTACATCTCTCTCTACTCCTACTTTAGCAGCCGTGGCCGGTTTGGGGTTGTAGCGAATAACAACAGGCATGTCAAGGACCTGTACCTGATTCCACTGAGTGCTAAGGACCCTGTGCCATCCAAACTCTTGCCCTTTGAGGGCCCAGGTAAGCAAGCACCCAGTTTCTGGTAGGCACAGCCAATCTCACACGGTTCTCTACACTGACACAGTCCTCTGGGATTGTCACAAGAACATCTGGCACCTGGCCCCGGATCTAGATTAGGACAACCAATGGATAAGCATGGCAGGAGATCTAGACTCATGGCTCTAAAAGTATCTTAGTTCAGGTGAAAATTGACTCACTCCTTACAAGCAAATTGTTTGCTGCCTCAGACCAGGGAGTTTTTCAAATGCCAGGACCAAGAACCAGACCCAGAGAGGGAGGACAGAGTTTGCCTGGATGCAGGGTGCCTTTCACTCCAGACAGACGGTTGCTGTTACTGTTTCCGCTCTGCTCGAAGTGAACTGGCCTTTTCCATTCTAAGGTGCTTCTCCGCAGGACCTGATTCCTAAGGGGTCTTGTAACAGTGCCGTGGAGAAACATCTCAAAATGACTACTTTTCAATCAGTGCACACTGGAGTAAGTTCTTTTACCTTTTCAAACTATTTAGATTTGTTCTTTCCTTGGAAGTATTACTTAGCAGATTACATAGAAAGAAACACAAACTGGACTTAGATGGCATGGAAGGCTCTGGTCCAGTGATATCCTGCTCTGCTAAGCACCTTCAAAGAGTTTTCATGGCTTCAATTAGGGAATTGGCACTAGTTGCCTAAATTGGTCTCTTTTCCCCAGTGGATTAATCTTACCTAAAATCCAATGGGTTTGACATTGCTAAACATTCTTTAAAATGCTGTCATAGAGGTAGCTGATGAATGCCTCAAGCCCTGTACCCCACATCACTTGCACTGCATCTAAACTGGCTGGGATGCCGAAGGACAGCCCTCTGCTAACTACAGCCTGTTCCTAGTTCATGGCTTGAGTTTTTACCTGTGCCCACAGTTTCAAAATACATGCACATTAAGGTATTGGTTGGTGTCATAATACAGGGGTTAAATGTTAATGGGCATGATGCGGTAGGTAATTGTAGTGCCCAGCACATTTCAAAAGCAGAGTATATTAGTGTGTTCTGTGAAGCCATATTGGGGATAAGAAAAAGAAATTACCACTGTGGGTGGCAGAGAGTGCCCTGGAAGTGCTCGATGACAGCCATGTGAAGAGCTCTGGCCAGCATCTTCCATGACCAAGGGGAAAGAGGCTCCAGTTCTCCTGGAAGTGAAGATCCAGAAGCTGACCCTTGGCACCTGTGTGAAGAGCGGCCGGTCGCTTAGATTTGTCTCAGCTCCCGGGTAGGAATTAGTGTCCATGGATAGTACCTGAAGTGAGGGCAGGAACTGCCCCTGGGCACCCTCCTCTCCGGCGGAAAAGCACACCATTTATTGCAGAAGTGTGAGTTAGACCCCTTGCCTCCAGTTTGCTTAGAAAGAGCAGCGCTTCATCCTCTATGCTCTCTCTCCCCATCTCCGTCAGCGTCACCAATGAGGCCAGTGTTGAGAAATCTGCAGAGTACATGAAGCCTTTACCCAAATAGGACTTGGGGGAGGTTCCCAGTGGCCAGGGCCAGGAAGGAGACAACCACAACCAAAGGAATGGTACCATCCATTGTGGCTACACAATCATTTGGGTGCAGGGTTTTGGGATAGCCAGCCAGGACAGGATAAGGCCACACTGGGCTTCCAAGATGACAGGGGTTGGGGGTTGACACATTGTATCCCACTAAGAAATAGGCACTGCCCACCCAGACTCGTGCAGTGGCTGGCCGGGTGGAGGGCCACACTCGCTGAGGCCGTGGCACTGAAGGGTGCGCTCAAAAGACAGGCAAATTTTCCTCCACAGAAGTCAGAAGTGTGTCTTGTTAAAATAAGAATTTAGAAAAGTAATGAAGTATTACCTATAGACTTTTGAAGATTTTTTTTTAATTTAAGGACTGAAAAATACAGTTTTTGATGATATTGTTGCCACAATTACATGCGTGGTATTTGCACACTATCAGTGCAAACAGCCTTGGCCTAGGCCAGGCTTGTGGCTGGACCTGCCTTACATACTGATGGTTTGACTTGGCATTTTCTAGGTGTAGGTGTGAGTGTGTGTGTTTGTGTTTATGCTTATGTTTATGTGTGCTATATGTGTGTAAGATTGGGCTGGAGCCTTGTTCCTGGCTTATTTATTTTTCCCTCGGTACTCATAGCATGTAATCTTCCCAGAAGCCTTGGACACCTTGGGCCCCCTCAGCCAACCAGTGGCCCCATCTGAGTACCAGCTACCCAATAAGCTGGGGGGTCTCTCCGCATACCTAGGGTCTGCATTCCCAAAGCCTTTCTCTCAATGCAAAGGCTTTGCCTGTAATCTCTGTAAGAGTGGTACAGCACTCACCTTGTGCTGCTGTCCTCATAGGCTCAGGTAAAGTCAGCCCCAGGTAGTGTGGTGCAGATCCTGATGGGAGTGGAGAGGACGTTACACAAGGAGCTCCTCTCCACCCGGACTCAGAGCCCAGAACTTTCTGACAATTGGCCTTTTGAACTCTAGTCTGACTTTAAGAATGACAAGACCTCAAAAGTACTTAGGCCACAACTTTGAGAACACCTACTGCCAGCATTTGATTCTTGGTTTAGCATGTGTAAAATTCACAGACCCAGTCAGTACATCCTGAACTGCTGTGTTTTTTTAATGATTCTAGTGCCCTTGTCTTTTGTAATGATTTTACACAAAAATACTGTTGGTCTTAGACACTGTTTACACCTAATATGATTACTTCAGAGGACAGCTAAAAAGCCCAGGTCCTTCTGACCCCCTGTCCATCCTGTCCACACTAGTTTAGATGCTGTTTTAAAGCCACCAACAGGTTCTCAGGCAACTTGTGACCTTAATCGAGGGAGCGAGCCTAGTTCGTTTACAGGAGCCCTTCCCTTCTACCTGGCCCTGGCAACCCATGTACCCACCTCATATTCATCAGGGCTTACTGCCAGGTTGAAGAAAACTAAGGCACTTCACTTGGTGTCGGTGCCTGTTGCACTCACAGCAGCATGCAACCAGTCTCCTCTCCAAACCACCCTCAGGGAGTGTCACACTCCAGTGTCTGTGTTTACACAAACAGTTCAATTAGCTGGCAAGTTCTATGCTTTGAAATTTTAGCAGGTAAGCACTCCAGTTTTCTTGTGTATGTATCAAAGCTTTGCATAGAAACTGTAATCAAAGTCAAATACAGTATTGAATGGAATGTACTACTTTGTCTATCTTAAATCAATAAAAATATGTCATGGAAACTGGTCATTGTTTGTTTGACTTGGAACCATGCGATAGCTAGGGCCACTTGCCCTGGGTCTACCTCTGCTTCTTGTAAGCCAGCATAACTCTTCCGGTAGTACAGGGGCACAGCAGAGGGCATGCAGACTGACATGCTCCATGGTGTCCTTTGTACTCGGGCACCTGGAAGAAGATGGACAGCGCCCTTGCTACCCCAAGCATGCACGGGTGCAGTGGCTTTACCCTATTCTTAGAGCTTCAGAGTCGAAGAGGGAGGACATGTGCGTGAGTGTGTGTGTGCTAAGTGGGTTGGGAAGTACTCAGTTCCCCTCAGAGTTGCCAAGTGTGTCCAAGTCATACCTAAAAACACAGTTTCTGATCCAGCAGGTGTGTACATTTTGTGTTGAAAGATTCAAACCATAAAAGAGTTTTCATCTTGAACATGTTGAACATGCTGTTAGACTGGGGAATAGAGGTGTTGATCTGATAGGTGTGAGATCAGCTGGAGTCTACTTTGGGGAGATCCTGCTAGTAAGTGGGAACACTAGCATGCACACCGTTCACAGCACCGCCTCCCATACCTGTAGAAGCAGGTGGGAGATCCTGTTAATAAATGGGAACACTAGCATGCACACCGTTCACAGCACCACCTCCCATATCTGTAGAAGCAGGTGGTTGTCTTCAGCCACACCTGCAGACTCCGTTGCTAACATGTCTGGATACCGGTCCCAAGAGATTAACTGGCACACCTCTTCAGTCTGGTTTATCTTCTGATACCCACTGAGTCCAAAGGCTAAGTAGGCATTTGCACCTTAAAAACGGGGACAGAGGTGGAGCTTAAAGAGCTTGCCTTCATACACACTAAACAGTGTATCCCTTGTACTTGAAGAGCACATTTTAACTGCATCTGCTATGTCAGATTCCCACTGCTTGTTTTGTGTAGTTGTGTGAATTGACAGCCTCATAAGAGCCCCAAAGAGGGTGGTGTGTAAGTAACTGCCATTCTGTCTAGTGCTGGCTCTTGTGGAACCCCTATCAGCACTGCAGCTGGGGTAACCATTGCTTCTCAGGCCATACATCTCACACTCTGGGAAGCTGAATTCTTAACCTGATGGCTGACAAAATGCAGCAAGCCTGGAAAGTGGACCCCAAGAAACCTGGATCTCCACTGCCCCTCCTAGAGGTGTGGGGTAGAGACGGAGACTTGGGGCATCTGACCTTCATTGACATTTCCTGTTACATGACATACCTTGCATACACAATGGAACAGCATCGTTAACTTTGGGACATGCCCCTCACTCCTCAGCGAAGATACTTCCAAGGCCCATGACGGATAATTGAATTTGATTCTTCACAAGATGATGCTGCTTCCAGGGTACTAGCTATGGTTGGATTTGGGTGGGTGGTTTTTTGTTTGTTTGTTTTTCTTTGTCTTGTTTTGTTTTGGCTTGGTTTTGGCTCAGACTGGCCTTGAACTCACGAAGATCTGACTGTCCTCAGACTCCTGAGCAGATAGTACATATGATCCACCATTCCTCGTGGATATTTATGTAGTTGTGGGTATACTTGAGACAGGCAATAAGAGTTGTTTCAGAATAGGGCTGTGCATTCTGGGGAGGTTAGCCAGAAATTTAGAGAACACGGACCAGTCTTGGAGCCCTGCAGTATGCACATGGATAACCAGGTGATTAGAAACAGCTGCTAGTGAGATGCTGTTCTAGGCAGCCTACTGAGCGCACGGCCAGCATGAACTCTACCATAGCTACCAGCCTACTGTGGATGCTAGAGCATCCTGCTGTGCTGGGACACAGTACCCTGGACCACTTGAGTTTTGGTTGCAGTGGAAGCAGGAGTCTACTACAGTAGAGGACCCATATGCAATTGGGGGAAGTCCTTTCTGGAGTGAGGCAGAAAGTCCTCTCTCGAGGACTAAGTGACCCACGTTAAATTGCCAACCCTGCCTCCTCACACCAAGACCCCCAGCCCTTAGCACCGTGTTCCTCTACAACCAGTTTCCTAGTGTCAGATTCTGAAAAGAGCCTGGTTTACAGAGCTATCCAGTAAAACTTCAGCTTGTGGCTCAAATTTGTAAGCTCTGGCTGTTTTCTACAGGTTCTTCCAGAAAGCCTAAAACCCTGGTTTAGCAATTAATCCAAACTATAGATGTTAAGCTTTATAGTATCCAGGAAGCAGCCAGCAGCTGCCGTTTTAAGTTTAAAAACCCCTAATTTTTCCTTAGAACTTGATAGCCTTCCACACATTCTGAGTGCTCTGTAGAATCTGCCTGCGCCTCAAGTTAGTTTTTTTTTCTTCCCTACTGCCTAGCTCTTTTCTCTGAAATACTAGGCAATTACAGCACTATTTAGTTTTTATACACCCCTCCAAGAAGCAGGGGGCTGGCGCAGAGATTCCTGGAAGAGGGAGGAGGTCTAGGTGTGGGGGCTGGGTGGTCAGCTCTCAGTGGCTGGCCCAGTCTGCCACCTCCATTCCCCATTGTGTGCTAAGCCTTACTGGAATTTAGGATTTGTAACACCCTTAGAACTAACTACGTAACAGTGTCTAGAAGCAGTTGTTTACAGTAGCTTAAAACAAGTAAAACCTTTGATAGTGATTAAAAATCGCTTAAAAATCATACGGTTGTATTTTATAACAGTAAATTGAATAGTGTGGTCAGATTCATTCATTTTACATTTGTACTCTTGACTCTATGTCCTCTTCCCCCCCACCCCTGCCCAGCACCCCTGCCCAAGCTACTAGTTTTGGGACTAGACTTTTCATTGCTTTGTTCTACATATAGAGGATTGGGAAGCAGCACTGAAAACTGGCATTCCTAAGCTGACTTGGCCACACTGTCTTAGAGAGGTCCTTGCCTTTAAGAGCAGTGTGCCTTGAGTCTCCCTAGTGCTTCCTCCCTGGGGTGTGTTCCTTACCACCAGAAGCACCTGTGCTTCACTGACTCGCGGGAGTCTTTATGAAGACTTGAGCAGTAGGTGACCCTAAACTCACAGTCCTGCTGCTGCTGGTGCCTCTCAAGTTCCAGGCCAGCAGTTGTGCCGCCATTCACGGCCCTGTAGGAATGTGATATGTCAATGCCCAGTGAATTTTGTTTTAAACTGAGCTTCATTTTCTCATTACCATAATTCTGACATCAGACACTAAATTCACTGTCATGGTTCATTTTAGTTTGAGTTGAATTGGTCCCTAACTATTTGCTAGCTTAGTGTATTTAACTTAACCTGTGCAGCTCGTGTGTTAACCCCCCTGGTGTGCCATGGGGGCAAATGAGAGAACATAGCTGAGACTTTTAAACACTGTTTGCCCTCAGGAGGCCGAGACAGGTGGATCTATAGAGTGAGTTTCAGGACAGCCACAGTTAGGCAAAGAAACCCTGTCTCAAAAACACCATTGTGTGTGCCTGTCAAATGTCCCAACAACCAGTAGATGCCTGCCTCTTTTCACCTTCTGTAGCTTTGGCATTTTAGCAACTGGAAAGACAGCATGATTTTTGATGTGGGGTGGGTTTGCTCATGACTTAAGTTATTATTTTGTGGTTTCTGATGGGTATTGATCTGTTATGGGTCCTTTTCGGACCACTAGAGCTGGAACTAGGTAGGTATGCCGATATGTTCAAAGACTACAGTCCCTTAGCTTTCTACAATAAGCTTCTTAAACGTGGGGTTTTATTTTGCCACAGAATCTCTTCTATTGAAGTTCCCCATTAGTGAAAGTTCCTCTGAAGGGTGGAAACTAGGCTTAGATTCTAAAGTTTGTATAAATATTTTGTTTTCCAGGTCTTGAATCACCACGTCCAAATATAATACTTGGGTTAGTAATATGTCAGAAAGTCAAACGTCCTTCAAATGCTGGAGAGTTAGACAAAATAGATGAGAAACGGACTCGACTCCAACAGGAAGAGGTAGAAACTTCAGTGTATCCCAAAGTAACTGCAACTTTGCCATCTGAGAAGAAGACTCCCAAATACCACCTGCACTCTGCAGACACAGCTGCCAGCAGCACTACACCTCCTGATTCTCCTCCACCCCCTCCTCCTCTTCCTGAACCCCCAGTAATGAAAATACTGTCATCCGTCAAGCCAGGGTCCACTAGCGCCGTCACAGCGGCCACCACCTCAGCAATGACGACCACCACAGCTTCCCCTGTTGTTTCTGCCACTTCAAAAACAGCCTCGCCTCTGGAGCACATCCTGCAGACTCTGTTTGGGAAAAAGAAAACATTTGACCCCTCCACGAAAGAATCTGCTGGGTCTGTGTCTCAGGATTCCAAGGCCAAGGGGGAGGATGCCATGTCGGCAGCTCCTTTGTTGGATCCAATTGTTCAACAATTTGGTCAGTTCTCAAAAGACAAGGCTCTGGAGGAGGAGGAGGAAGATGACAGGCCCTATGACCCAGAGGAAGAGTACAACCCCGAGCGAGCCTTTCACAACACCCTGATTGCTGAGCCAGGGAGACACCATGACGTGGAAAATGTTCCTGAGACAGCTGAGAAGGAAGAGGTGGCCTATGATCCAGAAGATGAGACCATCTTAGAAGAAGCTAAGGTGACCATTGATGACCTGCCCAATCGGATGTGCGTGAAAGCCAGCTCCGCAGAGAGGCCTGCTGACTTTACCACTGATGCCACGAATGCCTCTCTGGTAGAGCAGCAGAAAATGTTAGAAGAGCTCAATAAACAGATTGAGGAGCAAAAGAGGCAGCTGGAGGAACAAGAAGAAGCCCTTCGGCAGCAGAGGGCTGCTGTTGGCGTCTCCATGGCACACTTCTCTGTGTCAGATGCATTGATGTCACCACCTCCCAAGTCTTCCCTGGCCAAGACAGACCTGTTCTCCCAGGAGCAACAGGCCCCAGACCCGAGTCATGGGGCCTTGGGTGCCAACCACAACTTAGACTCAAGACAGAGTAGGGATCCAAGGCAAGCCAGGAGACTGGCTGCTGAGAACACTGAGAATGAACCTCTTCCCAGGGCTCCCACAGGAGGCACACCTGGCCCACAAGGTACCCTGCCTCCCAGGGAGACTACTGTTGCTGGGACCGCAGCAGCCCAGGGGCCTGGGCTGGCTCCAGAAGCCAAGGAACCAGTTGCTGTTCCCTGGGCTCCAGGCGAAAACACTGTGTTGAGACCTGAACATGACATTCAGAAGTGTGAGCACCCTGGTAACCCTGTCTCATTGCCCCTGGACAGCAGTCACCTTCCTACTGCTGGTGATGGCACAGCCAGGCCAGCAGCACCCCGCAGAGTGCTGCTGCCCACACCCCCAAGCACCGCCTTTCCACCCAGCTTCCCTTTGCACCCCGAAGAAGCCCAGAATTTTAGTTCTGGAGGCAGGGAGCCTTTTCCAGGGCCCATGTTTCAGGAAACATCTCTTGGCTCATCCCAATTCGAGGACCCTCGGGGTGCACAATCTGCTGGGAGGAGTGAGAGCCCAGTAGCTGATACCGAGGACAGCAGAGAGCCACAGCCCAGGCCTGGTGAGGGCACTACTCCATTTCCCCAATCTGGGCAGAGGGGAGGGGGCCCTCAGCCCCAGTTTCCTGGCCAGCGTGAACCTTTACCACGCACTTTTGGGATGTCAGGGCATCATGGCCCTGGTTTCCCAGGACCTAGGGGGCCAGTCCCTCCATTTTCAGAAGAGAATATTGTTCCTAGCAATGATGGACCAAGAGGCCCTTCACCTGCCAAATTTGGGACCCAGAAACCACCAATCCCTTCCTTATTCTCTGGGCAACATGGGCCACCTCCCTATGGGGACAACAGGGGACTCTCACCTTCCTATCTCGGTGGGCCCAGAGGAGGAGCACCGGCCCAATTTGAAGAACGCAAGGATCCACATGGGGAGAACAGGGAATTCCAGGACGCTTCATACAATGAGATGACAGGGGCCCCTGCTCAGTGTGAAGGGCCAGATCAGGCTCCGTTCATGGGGAACAGGGCACCCTTCCAGTTTGGAGGCCAGAGACGGCCACTTCTGACTCAGATGAAAGGGCCCCGTGGAGGACCTCCACCATCTCAGTTTGGAGGTCAAAGGGGTCCACCTCCTGGCCATTTTGTGGGCCCACGTGGGCCCCATCCTAGTCAGTTTGAAACTTCCCGGGGCCCTCACCCTGGCCAATTTGAAGGGCCCAGGGGCCAAGCACCGGGTTTCATGCCTGGCCCCCGGGGTGTTCAGCCCCAGCAGTTCGAAGAGCAGAGGGTGAATTCACCACCACGGTTTGCAGGTCAGAGGGCACTTGCACCCCTGCCATATGGAGGACCAAGGGGTCCTGCACCCTTTGCTGAGAAAAATGAACAGCCACCTCGATTTCACTTTCAAGGCCCGTCTTCACAGCCTGTGAAGCCTCCCCCTCGGCCCCTGCTGGAGCTGCCAAGCCACCATCCTCAGCATAGGAAGGACCGATGGGATGAGGCAGGCCCAGCCACTGCCCTGCCTTCCAATGCTGGACCTGGGCACCAGGGCCCTGAGACTGATGGACAGTGGGCCTCATCAGAGTACCGAGAAGGCAAAGGCCATGAGTATAGGAACCCGGCTTTTGAAGGGAGACAGAGGGAACGGTTTGAATCGGGACCTAAAGAAAAGCCTCTGGATGAGCCTGAAGCTCAAGGGTTAGAGAATCGGCAGGGCCGGGCATTTGAGGACCGGAGGCGAGAGCGAGAGAGAGGCCGAAACTGGAGTCGAGAAAGAGACTGGGAGAGGAGCCGGGAGTGGGACCGACATCGGGAGTGGGACAAAGGCAGGGATAGAAGCTCCAACAGGGACAGGGAGCGAGATACCGACCGGGCTAAGGAGTGGGATCGGAACCGGGAGAGAAGCAGGAATCGCGACCGTGACCGGGAAAGGCGGCGAGACAGAGACAGAGACAGGTCCCGGAGCAGAGACCGGGACAGGGACCGTGAGAGAACCCGAGACAGAGATCGGGACCGAGGCCGGGACCGGAAAGACCGCAGCAAGAGCAGAGAGAGCCCGCGGGACCTGAAGTCTGAGGCCAGGACCTCTGATGCGGGCCCTGCTGCAGCCCAGGCCTAGGGGCCATTGCACCTAGGGCTGGTGACCAGACAGACACTCTGGTGAGGACAACGACCTCGTGTCCGCTGTTGTTAATATAGGCTCAGCCTGGCAAAGACCTCTTTAAAAGCCAAGTGCATAAAATGTGTTGAGCAAAGAATTTTTGAAATAGCTATGAAATTAGATACAGGATATAATATTCTGGACTTCAGGAATTACTGTAATTTTGTGTATAATGGTTTGTTACAAAATTTCCCAACTTTACAATTCTGATGTTTTTTAATAACTTAATATTTCCATTTAAAATTACAGAAATGGGAAAGTATCTACAAAAGCATATTGCTTTTTTTTCAGATTATAAAGTTATCTTTTCCAATAATTTGACTGGTGTAAGTTTTAAGGGGATTTCAGTGGACTGTAGAGCTAGCTTTCCCTGTGCTGCCATCTCTGCTTCCGCAGACTCAGACCTATCCAGGGACTCTCGGTGCTGTCCTGGGTGGAAAGCACTGTCAAGGGGTGGGCTGGGGGTGTGTGGTTGCAGCTGGGGGAGAACAGTCTTCCTAGGCCTGGCTCCCCACAATGCATCACTTTACAAGTTTTTTCAGAACATAATTAGAAATAATTCGTCCTAGTAGAAATTGTTACATTTTAAATAACAGTTTATTTTTAAATGCTCAAATTTATCAGCCTAAAGAAAGAAAGTGGTTCAGAGTAGCTTAAGAGAAAAGAGGCAGGAGTCAGTCAGAAAAGCGTTGCCCAATGCTGTCCTCTGAGTGGCTCTCCACAGAGTCAGACCCCGGACAGGTAATGGGGTTGGAAACTTCAGTGGGGTGGGGCAGTGTTTGTACCAAATCTGGAAGAGAGGAGGATGCTGGTGAAACAGACTGCCTTGTGAAAGGCTACTCCCCTGCTGCCACAAGGATCCTCTGAAGATGCCGAGAAGGCCGGCTAACTTATTTGACTGTGCAAATATGTTTGATAGTTCCTTTTATATTTTCATAAACTTACTTTTTCAGATAGAGAATTAGAGAGCTTCATTTGTTCTTTGGAGTCTTTTATTTCATTGTACATCACTACAGATTTTTTTTTCACTTTATAGCACAAATTTTTTAAGTTGAGAAGACATGGAAAAATAGCAGTTTGGGATATTTGCTATTATAAACCAAATATCAGTAGGTTAAATTACATGACTGTCAGTTTCAACATCTAATAAGATGTGAAGTTTTTTTTAACATATAAAGTAAAATTTTCTAACTTAAATGCACAAGCATACAAATCAAGTGTGTTTCTTTTAAGTTTACTTGGTAGAAGTTTCTGTACATTGTATTTTGTATTGCAGAGTGTTATATATCACTGTCCATTTAAACACAGGACTTCATAGGTTTTGTTACTTGAAGTAGAATAAATATCTACAGAGTTCTTGTTTCTCTCTTCACTCAGCCTTGACACACACACCACCCCACCCCATCCCCCCACTCCCAGCTAGCAGCCCTAGTCCCTGTGTTGGATGCTGCCTGCTGCGTGGTGTCAGGACCCAGAGAATAATGTGCTGGCTGGTATCCTATGTAGAACCCAGACTGCAATGTATGGCCTTGCAGGAAGCCTGAGGGTGTCCCTGAAGGTAGCCTGTGTTGGAGCAGGAAGTAGTGAATCAGGAATGCCCAGGTGTTGTGGATAGAGTCCAGCCCTTCATTGCTAGCTTTTTAAAAGGAGCGGAGTCGGTGGCCCAGGTTGCCTGCGTGTGGCCCTGCCTTTGACTGCCACCTGCTGGTCGGAATTGAACCTAAATCTGGCTGCTGTATCTCCACGTAGGTACCCAGTGCAACTAGAACTTGGCAGGACCCAGCTGGTGAGGTGCTCGCTGGGGATTGGAGGCTGACTGCAACTCCCTCACCAAAAAAGCCTCTGACAGCCATAGCATCTTTTTGTTTTGAGATAGTCCCGCGATGAGGCCTCACTCTCCCAGCAATTCTCCTTCAGCCTCCTGACTTATGTCACTTGTCTTCACAACTCTGAAGCCTACTGCAGGGTCATGTGACACCAGAAAGGGCAGATTACAGGGAAGGAAAAGAGCCGTGAGAGCCCCCCAGTGTATGCTAGCGCTCCCCACCCATTCTAGAGCCCTGGCAACAGCAGCCAGGACATGCATTACCAAGTCCAGTAGCAAGCAAACAAAAGTATCTGTGTCCCCGGGAAAGCAGTAGACACTGGCCATGGCCCAGCCCGGGAAGGGCTATAGAGCAGAGAGGGGAGCTGTCCACAGTCACTGGGAAGGTAACTTGATCTCATACTGCTCCCTACAGCAGCAATGTAGATCTGTATGGCTCTTAGCAAAAGTGCATGTGTGTGTCAGGGGGTGGGGTGGGGGGGAGGTCCCAGCCATAGTTTCACACCCAGCAAACAGCTAGTCATACTTGGTACACCCTTAGATGTTTGCTTTCTCGTGGCTGAGACAGGATGCTTAACAAAAACAAGGAAGGATTTATTCTAACTAGCAGTTTTCAGGGGATTCAGTCCGTCCTGGAGCCTGGAGCAGCTGTCATGTGACCTGTTCACATCTTAGTGACTCAAGAAGCTTTGCTCAGGACCTAAAGCTGTAACCCTCAAAGCCACCTACCCCCCACTTGGTAGACTGTGTCTTCCAGCCAGGTCCACGGCCTTAAAGGTTTTCTTAGCTCCCAGAACAGCACCGCCAACTGAGGACCAAGTATTCAAACACTTGAACCTGTGGGGGACATTTCAGACTCAACCATATTTAATCTTTTTTTTTTTTCTTTAAAGATTTGTTTATTTAGCTGGGCTGTGGTGGCGCACGCCTTTAATCCCAGCACTCGGGAGGCAGAGGCAGGCGGATTTCTGTGAGTTCGAGACCAGCCTGGTCTACAAGAGCTAGCTCCAGGACAGGCTCTAAAGCTGCAGAGAAACCCTGTCTCAAAAAACCAAAAAAAAAAAAAAAAAAAAGATTTGTTATTTATTATGTATACATTGTTCTGCCTGCATGTCTGCCTGCAGGCCAAAAGAGGGCACCAGATTTCACTACAGATGATTGTGAGCCACCATGTGGGTTGATAGGAATTGAACTCAGGACCTGAGTGCTGGGATTAAAGGTGTGCACCACCATTGCCTGGCTTATTTTTTTATTAATCAAATTTGGATCGTATAGTATCATACATTTATTGGTGTGGGGTTTTTTGTTTTTTGGGTTTTTTTGTCAGTAAACTGGATAATTCTGAAAGGCCTCACACATTTACCAAGACTCTTGTTTACAGGAGGGCTTGGTGGCCTGTGCTCCATAGGCAGGCAGAAATCTGCGAGTTTAAGGCCAGATTGCCTCAAAACCAGCATTATTTGAAAGGTTTGTATCTACTTTTTTTAAAAGGAGCTATAGCCGGGCGATATAGCACTCGGGAGGCAGAGGCAGGCGAATCTCTGTGAGTTCAAGACCAGCCTGGTCTACAGAGCTAGTTCCAGGACAGGCTCCAAAGCCACAAAGAAACCCTATCTTGAAAAACCTAAATAAATAAATAAATAAAAAGGAGTTTATTAGGTCTTTTTCCTTTAGGCATAAGCATGATACCATCTGTCGCCATGGCAAACTAAACTAAGTCCAGTAGCAAGCAAACAAAAGGACAATGTGGTAATGGTGCTGATACTCCCTGCTCTCCCCCGCTACAAGTGGGGCTCCCTGGTGTAGCTGCTGTGAGGTCACCATCCACAAGGGCGGGACTTTGCGGTGATGCAGCCATTCGGGAGACACTCCTGCGCCAAGCAGGCCTCATCACTTCCGGGCTGACCAAGTTGGACTTTGGTAGAATTATTTCTTTGTTCTGTTGCCAGCACCCTATCTGGAGCAGACGGACATATTCATATCTTCCCAGGAAAAGTTAACAGGGTACAAGCTCACCAGGCGTGGTGTGGTGGTGTACCTGTAATCCCAGCACTTGGGAGCTTGAGTGTGGTTGGAAGACAGGAATTCAAGACTAGCCTGGGTTACATAGTGAGACAGCTAAAAAAAAAATAAAATAAAATAGATGTTCCTTGTAGGTTCGTGAAGTCCCTGATGCTTCTGGCAGGGAAAATGGGAAATGAGGTGTGTGTGAAAGCCCAAAGCTACAGTGCACTGCCTGGGACAGCCACTGCAATGTTTGCCCGCTGTTACTACTGGCTGGGGGCAACGACATGACAGAAACATATACTTACCAGAAATGACGCTCCAGGGAACAAAGGGCTTTGTGTGTGGCTCCACGTAAGCCTGGTGTAATAGAGAATCTGGCCCCTGTCAGTGTGCGGTGCTCAGGCTGGCTACTGCTATAGGCATTTTTGCTGCACCCATGCCCCTCAGGAGACTTGTGGCCATCTCTTAGCTGTGTGAAGCCTGACATCCTGGATGCAGGAGAAGCAAGGCTGCCTGAGTTCTTTGTCCCTGAGCAAACCAGAGCCTAAGAGGACAGGAAAACCTGAGTGTAGTGTGTTGTTCTACAGTACGTACCAGTGCTGTATGCCAAATGATGACACAAGACAGGATGTAGAGCACTGGGCAAAGGAAGCAAGCAAAACACCTATTATTCCCTCCTCAGATGACCCAGAGAGCCGCCACTCAGCCTGCAGCAACCAGAGCTAGCTTCCTCTGAGGGGTAATGGGCTCCTGGGAGCAGAGGCTGAGCTATGGAAAGATGGGGGGGGGGGGGGGGGGGAAAGCAAGAAGGTAGGTTCTGAGAAGCACTGCCCTGAGGGAATGGTGTGGATTCATTCAGATCTGCCTGGCCCAGGAATGGCCTCAAGTCCCGAAGTCACTAATCTGTTCATGATCACAGCTGGGTGACAGCCATGTTTGTGAGGCCAGGACCCTCCTGAGTCTGTCATGGAGTGGCTCTGTAAGGTGATACTTTGAGAACAGAAGGAAGATCAGGGTGGCCTGGCTGGGACAAGGATAAAGGGCAGCACAGGGAACAGCCTGGGGAACTGGGACTGCTCTGATCACATGACATAAAAAAGGCTCCAGACATGGACATCCATCTAGTAGTGGGTGGCAGTTCCCGCAGGCTTCAGGAGGATAGAGTCGGTGAAGGGGAAGAGGACACTGGCACTGTTAGGTCCTGGGGAGGCACAAATAATGGGAATCAGACCACCAAAGTGTTGTTGGGTTTCTTTTACTGTAGCCTCATGCTGGAATGCCAAAATGTTATTTGTTACCCTTTTGGCTCTTTAGGAGGGTCCACTACCCAGTGCCCAAATAAATCACACGTGGAGGTTTATTCTTAATTAGAAATGCCTGGCCTTAGCTTGACTTGTTTCTAGTTAGCTTTTCTTAAATTATCCCATCTATCTTTTGCCTCTGGGTTTTTGTCTTTCTCTATTTCTATGTACCTTTCTTTACTTCTTTCTCCATGGCTTGCTGTGTAGCTGGGTGACTGGCCCCTGATGGCCTCCTCCCCTCCCAGTTTCTCCTCCTATTTATTCTCTGTCTGCCAGCCCCACCTATTCTTTCTCCTGCCTTGCTACTTGCGCTTTATTAGACCATCAGGTGTTTTAGGCAGGCAAAGTAACACAGCTTCATAGAGTTAAACAAATGCAACATAGAAGAATGTACCACATCTTTGCATCATTAAACTAATGTTCCACAACGTAAACAAATGTAATACTTCTTCGAATAATATTCTATAACACCAAAGTCTATTAACCAGAAGCAACTTTATTTCATCATCGCAGGGTACAAAACTATTAACTAGTGAGGGTCGTAGGTAGGTATCTGGCTCTGTGACCCCCAAGAAGGGACCAGAAGTGTCTTTTTATAACAAAAGACAGTAAGCAGCGGAGAGTTCATCCCTGGAGATGGGATTTACAGTCTCTGGGGAATGCATTCCTGGGGTCCGGATTTATGACCACTGGGGAGTGCATCCCCAAGCTGAAGTAGGGATTTACAACCTCTGATTACAGGGTATTAATTCAAGATGTTTACATAGCTGTGGGTCTGTTTTAACTGCTTTTCCCATCGCTGGGGAGAATGTAGAGCGAAGGGTTGGGTAGCTTGTTTAGGGCAGCTACCACCCCAAGACCCCTAGAATATGCATACAGGCTATAGGCTTACAAGTAAGTTTTCATATTCCTGGGCTCTTCAGCGCAGTCTGAGGGTGGATTGGGATGGCTGCTCCTTTATAGAAAAAAGGCTACATCTATTTCCACTCTGTAATTGCACAAAGGGTTAAGTGGGAGAAAGAGAGCACGTGAGATGAGGTGTGGCTTGTGATTGGGAATTGAGGAAGTTAGTATTGAACTTGACAAGTTAATAGGCACCAGTCACCCGTTAAAGGAAGGGCCACAAGTTCCTCTTGCTGGAGATAGCAATGTCTCCCTTTTTAGCAAGCAGGAACTTTCTTTAAACCCCTGAGAGAATAGTTTTGGTTTTTTGTGTGTTTTTTTTTTTTGTTTTAATCTAAATGCCTGGCCTAGGAAAAAGGGACTTTCTTGGGGGATCAGCCACTCCATTATAGAATATTGCAGTTTCTTACATGGCTTAGTTTATCCAAATAGCTGAAGCTTAAAAGTGAGCAAAGGCGAAGCTAGACAAATATTGCTGTGAGCCTGAGTAGACCTTAGGATTTATGTCTTGATTATCATGTGCACCTTATTTATCAAGGTTGTGTTGCTCATCTAGATTTTCTAACAGCTCGGTGTTAACTTGTGCGGGAGCAGGCACAGTTATCATGCTATATGGTTCTATGGTGGCGGGGACTTTTTTCTGATAGACAGAAGAATTATTTTGTTTAAAGCAATTACCATTGTATACATCCTCACCCTCATTGAAGCCCATGGGAAAGGCATAATGGTGAGTGTTCAGTTGGAACCTCCAACTCCCTCCTGCACCATCTGGGAAGTCCCGGTCCTGTCTCTCCAAATAAACCCCCGCCCACTCAGTGTAGCTCCAAAGGCACCAAAAAACCCAGTTCCACATCCTTGGAAGCTATGGAAGCTTCCTCCCCTGAAGTTGCTAGCCACCCAAGTCCCCACCTAAAGCAGTCAGCTTTTGACCATACTTGGCACAAACCCAATTTGTGGCAGACACACTGCCACACCTCGTCTCCAACCTATATAATCTCCTTTAGTCCAGGCACACAACTTCTCCAGCTTCTATCTCTGGGACTGGAGATCCTCCAGGAGGGAGTTGCTTTGCTCAAATAAACCTGTTGTTATACGTTTTCAATTCCGCTTGATCTGGCGTACTGCTTTGACAGAGAAATCTGTTTGTTATTGGAGGACAGAAAACTTATTAGTGAGAAAAATGAAAGTGAATGGTACTGGAGAATTAGGATCCACAAGATCAAAATGTTATAACTTTGTCAAGCAGCAGTGGCTACCACGCGGTCCATGTCAGAGTGGAGTCCCAACTCCTATACACATGCATATGCAAACAAGTGCATACCCACCCACACATGTTCATACGTAGGCACATACACTAAAGCAGAGAAACTGAGCGGGTCCAGGAATGGCACAGCCAAACCTTCATAGGCAGCAACAAAATCAGGACTAAGACAACACGGATAGCCTAAAAACACAGCCCATCTGTCCTGTCAGGAGACATATCTCCCCCTGCTCTTCATGGCAGGCTAAATAAGGAGTTCTCAACCGGGATTGATGGCTTCGATGCTAAAAAGGATTTCAGGACTGGTTGTATATTTTTAAAAATTCTTATTGTATTTATTTATTCACTCGTGCACACATTGATGAACATCTGTGCTGCAGCTATGCATTGTCACAGTATGTCTACCAAGGGTCAGGGGACAGCTTGTGGGAACTGGTTCTCCACTGGGAATTCTGTTTAAATCTGTACCCCCATTTTAAATTGGATCATTTGTTTTCTTGATATCTAGTTTCTTGAGTTCTTTATATATTCTGGATGTTATCTATGTATCAGATGTGGCGTTGATGAAAATCTTTCCCCAATGTGCAGGCTGTTGCTTTGCCCTGTTGACTCTGCCCTTTATCTTACAGAAACTTTTCAGCTTCGTGAGGTTCAGTTTATTAACTGTTGGTCTCAGTGTCTGTGTTATGAGTGTTCTGTTCAAGAAGTTGTCTCCTGTACCAATGCACCCAAGGGTATTCCTCACTTTCTCTTCTGCAGGTTCAACTTACAACCTGCAATCTATCCCACCTACAAGATGTGTTGGGGCAATAGAGGTGCAGAACTTGTAGGAGTGACCAATCAATGACTGGTCTAATTTGAGGCCCACGCCAAAAGAGGGAGCCCATGCCCTACACTGCCTGGATGACCATCAACAGGAGGCTGGATAGCCCAGAAACCAATAGTAGAAAAAATAAACAATAAAAGATTTCCTAATGATATTTTTAATTGATATTTATTGAGCTCTACATTTTTCTCTGCTCCCCTCTCTTCCTCTCCCATTCCCCCAATGGTCCCCATACTCTCAATTTACTCAGGAGATCTTGTCTGTCTGTCTCTCTCTCTCTCTCTCTCAAAGATTTATTATTGTTACAGTATTCTGCCTACATATGTGCCCGCATGCCAGAAGAGGGCACCAGATCTCATTACAGATGGTTGTGAGCCACCATGTGGAAGCTGGGTATTGAACTCAGGACCTCTGGAAGAGCACTCAGTGCTCTTAAACTCTGAGCCATCTTTCCAGCCCCTAAGTCTTTCTCTGCTTTCTACTTCCCATGTAGATTAGATCTATGTATGTCTCTCTTAGTGTCCTCATTGTTGTCTAAGTTCTCTGGGATTGTAGTTTGTAGACTGGCTTTCTTTGCTTTATGTTTAAAAACCACCTATGAGTGAGTACATGTGATAATTGTCTTTCTGTGCCTGGGTTACCTTTCTCAGAATAATGTTTTCTAGCTCCATCCATTTTCCTTCAAACTTCAAGCTGTCGTTATTTTTTTCTGCTGTGTAGTACTCCATTGTGTAAATATACCACATTTTCCTTATCCATTCTTCTGTCAAGGGGCATTTAGGTTGTTTCCAGGTTCTGGCTATGACAAACAAAGCTGCTATGAACATAGTTGAGCACATGTCCTTGTGGCACAATTGAGCATCCTTTGGATATATACCCAAAAGTGGTAGTATTGGGTCTTAAGGAAGGTTGTTTCTTAATTTTCTGAGAAATCGCCACACTGACATCCAAAGGGGCTGTACCAGTTTGCATTCCCACCAGCAATGCAGAAGTGTTCCCTTTTCCCCACAACCTCTCCAGAATAAGTTGTCATCAATGCTTTTGATTTTGGCCATTCTTACAGGTGTAAGATGGAATCTCAGAGTTGTTTTGATTTGCATTTCTCTGATGACTAAGAATGTTGAACATTTCCTTAAGTGTCTTTCAGCCATTTTAGATCCTCTCTGTTGAGAGTTCTCTGTTTAGGTCTGTACTCCATTTTTTTTTATTGGATTAAGTGATCTTTTGGTGTCCAATTTCTTGAGTTCTTTGTATATTTTGGAGATCAGACCTCTGTCTGATGTGGGGTTAGTGAAGATCTTTTCCCATTCTGTAGGCTGTCGTTTTGTCTTGTTGACCGTGTCCTTTGCTTTACAGAAGCTTTTCAGTTTCAGGAGGTCCCATTTATTAATTGTTTCTCTCAGTATCTGTGCTGCTGTGGTTCTATTTAGAAAGTTGTTCCCTGTGCCAATGTGTTCAAGTGTACTTCCCACTTTCTCTTATATAAGGTTCAGTATGGCCTGGCTTTATGTTGAGGCCTTTGATCCATTCAGACTTGAGTTTTGTGCATGGTGATAGATATGGGTCTATTTTCATTCTTCTACATGTTGATATCCAGTTATGCCAGCACCACTTGTTAAATATGCTTTTTTTCATTTGATAATTTTTGCTTCCTTGTCAAAGATCAGGTGTTCAAAGATGTGTGGATTGATATTCAGATCTTCTATTCAGTTCCATTGGTCCTCCTGTCTGTTCTTATGCCAGTACTAGGCTGTTTTCAGTACTGTAGCTCTGTAGTAGAGTTTGAAGTCAGGGATTGTGATGCCTCCAGAAGTTCTTTTATTGCCCAGGATTGTTTTGGCTATCCTGGGTTTTTTGCTTTGAAGTTGAGTACTGTTCTTTCGAAGTTTTTGAAGAATTTTGCTGGGATTTTGATGGGCATTGTGTTGAATCTATAGATTGCATTTGGTAAGATTGCCATTTTTACTATGTTAATTCTGCTTACCCAAGAGCATGGGAGATCTTTCCACTTTCTGGTGTCTTCTTCAATTTCTTTCTTCAAAGATTTATAGTTCTTGTCATACAAGTCTTCCACTTCTCTGGTTAGAGTTACTCTGAGATATTTTATGCTATTTGTGGCTATTGTGAAGGGTGTTGATTCTCGGATTTCTTCCCCAGCCCTTTTATCATCTGTGTACAGGGGGCTTCTGATTTTTTTGAGTTAATCTTGTATCCTGTTACATTGTTGAAAGTGTTTATGAGTTGTAGAAGTTCCTTGGTAGAATTTTTGGGATCACTTATGTAAACTATCATATCATCAGCAAACAGTGAGAGTTTGACTTCTTCTTTTCCAATTTGTATCCCCTTGATCTCCTTTTGGTGTCTTATTGCTCTAGTTAGGACCTCAAGAACTATATTGAATAGATATGGAGAGAGTGGACAACCTTGTCTTGTTCCTGATTTCAGTGGGATCGCTGTGAGTTTTTTTTTCCATTTAGTTTGATGTTGGCTGATGGCTTGCTGTATATTACCTTAATTATGTTTAGGTATATTCCTTGTATACCTGTTCTCTCCAAGACCTTTATCATGAAGGGATGTTGTATTTTGTCAAAAGCATTTCAGCATCTCATGAGATGATCATGTGGTTTTTATTTTTCAGCTTGTTTATATGGTGGATTACGTTGACAGATATTCATATGTTGAACCATCCCTGCATCTCTGGGATGAAGCCGACTTGATCATGGTGGATGATGGTTCTGATGTGTTCTTGGATTTGATTTGCCAGTATTTTATTTAGTATTTTTGCATCAATGTTCATGAGTGGGATTGGTCTGTAATTCTCTTTCTTAATAATGTTTTTCTGTGGTTTGGGTATCAGGATAATTGTAGCTTCATAAAAAGAGTTTGGCAATGTTCCTTCTGTTTCTATTGTGTGGGATAATTTGATGAGTATTGGTATTAGTTCTTCTTTGAAAGTCTTGTAGAATTCTGAGCTGAAACCATCTGGTCCTGGGCTTTTTTGGTTGGGAGACTTTTGATGCCTGTTTCTATTCCTTCAGCAGTTATAGGTCTGTTTAATTTGCTTATCTGGTCTTGATTTAATTTTGGTGATATTTATTCAGAAAGTTGTCCATTTCCTTCAAGTTTTCCAATTTTGTGGAGTACAGGTTTTTGAAATATGACCTGATGATTCTTTTTTTTTTTTTTTTTTTGGTTTTTCGAGACAGGGTTTCTCTGTGGCTTTGGAGCCTGTCCTGGAACTAGCTCTTGTAGACCAGGCTGGTCTCGAACTCACAGAGATCCGCCTGCCTCTGCCTCCCGAGTGCTGGGATTAAAGGCGTGCGCCACCACCGCCCGGCGACCTGATGATTCTTTGTATTTCCTTCATGTCTGTTGTTATGTCCCCCTTTTCATTTCTGATTTTGTTAATTTGGATATTCTCTCTGTGCCTTTTGGTTGGTTTGGATAAAGGTTTGTCTATTTTGTTGATTTTCTCGAAGAACCAGATCTTTGTCTCATTTATTTTTTGTATTGTTTTCTTTGTTTCTATTTTTTTGATTTCAGCTCTTAATTTGATCATTTCCTGCCATCTAGTTCTCTTAGGTGAGTTTGCTTCTTTTTGTTCTAAAGTTTTCAAATGTTCTGTTAATTCACTAGTGTGGGATTTTCCAGCTTCTTTATTTAGGCATTTAGTGCTATGAACTTGCCTCTAACACTGCTTTCATTATGTCCCATAAATTTAAGTATGTTGTGTGATCATTTTCATTGAATTTTAGGAAGTCTTTAATTTCTCCCTTTATTTCTTCCTTGACCCATTGATGATTCAGGTGAGCATTGTTTAATTTCCATGTGTTTGTGGGTTTTCTGGGATTAGTATTGCTGTTGACTTCTAGTTTTATAGCATGGTGATCTGATATGGTACATTGGGTTATTCAAATTTTTTTGTATTTGTTGAGGTTTGTTTTGTTACCGAGTATGTGGTCAATTTTTGAGACGGTTCCATGAGGTGCTGAGAAGGAGGTATATTCTTTTCTGTTTGGATGAAATATTCAATAGATGTCTGTTAAGTTCATTTGAGTCATAACATCTGTTAGTTCTCTTATTTTTCTGTTCATTTTTTTGTCTGATTGACCTGTCCAGTGGTGAGAGGGGAGTGTTGAAGTCTCCCACTATTAGTGTGTGGGGTTTAATGCATGATTTAAATTTTAGAAGTGTTTCTTTCACATATGAGGGTGCCCTTGTATTTGGGGCATAGATGATCAGTATTGAAATTTCCTCTTGATGGATTTTTCCTGTGATTAATATGAAATGACCCTCTTTCTTTTGACTGATTTTAGCTTGAAGTCTATTTTGTTAGATATTAGGATAGCTACACCTGCTTGTTTCTTAGGTCCATTTGATTGGTATATTTTTCCCAACCCTTTATTCTGAGACAATGTCTGTCTTTGAGGTTGAGATGTGTTTCTTATATGCAAAAGAAGGATGGATTCTGTTTTTGTATCCAATCTGTTAGCCTGTGCCTTTTTTTTTTTTTTTTTTTGGTTTTTTGAGACAGGGTTTCTCTGTGGCTTTGGAGCCTGTCCTGGAACTAGCTCTTGTAGACCAGGCTGGTCTCGAACTCACAGAGATCCGCCTGCCTCTGCCTCCCGAGTGCTGGGATTAAAGGCGTGCGCCACCACCGCCCGGCCCTGTGCCTTTTTATAGGTGAGTTGAATCCATTTACATTAAGGGATATCAATGACCAGTGATTGCTATCTTCTGTTAACTTAGTTTTCATCGTTGGTGATGTTAATTTGTGTGTTTTTTTCTTCTTTGGGATTTGCTGTTATGAGATCATCAATTGTCTGTGTTTTTGTTGGTGTAGCCATCTTTCTTGGGTTGAAGTTTTCCTTCTAGTATTTTGTGTAGGGCTTGGTTTGTGGCTAGGTATTGGTGAAATCTAGATTTGTCATGGAATATCTTGTTGTGTCCTTCTATGGTGATTGGCAGTTTTGCTGGGTATAGTAGTCTGGGCTGGCATCCATGGTCTCTTAATGTCTGTATAATGCTTGACCATGACCTCTGTCTTTCATAGTATCCAGTGAGAAGTCACGTGTAATTCTGAGAGGTCTACCTTTATATGTTACATGGCCTTTTTCCTTTGCAGCTCTTAATATTCTTTCTTTACTCTGTATATTTAGTGTTATCATTATTATGTGGCTAGAGGAGTTTTTTGTTGTTGTTGTTTGGATCCAGCCTATTTGGTGTTCTATAAGCTTCTTGTATCTTCATAGGCATATCTTTCTTCAGGTAGGGAAAGTTTTCTTCTATGATTTTGTTAAATAAATTTTCTGTGCCTTTGAGCAGAACTTCTTCTCCTTCTTCTATACCTATTATTCTAAGAGTTGGCCTTTTAATGTTGTCCTATTTTTCCTGGATATTTTGGGTTAAGCTTTTGTTAGATTTAATGTTTTCTTTAACTGATGAGTCTATTTCCTCTATTGTATCTTCAGTGCTTGAGATTCTCTCTTCCATCTCTTGTTTTCTGCTGTTCATGCTTGCGTTTGTGGTTTCTAATCTTTTTCTCATGATTTCTGTTTCTATAATTCCTTTGGCTTGTGTTTTCTTTATTGTTTCTATTTCAGTTTTCAAGTCCTGAATAGTTTCTTTTATATGTTTGATTCCTTTTTCTTGGTTTTCTTTAAGTGATTTACTGCTATCTTTCAATTGTTTGTCTTTTCCTCAATTTCTTTAAGTTATAAGAGTTAATAAGAAGTCTGAGCTACTAGACCAATCAGTTTATAACTAATGTATATCTCTGTGTGATTTCTGTGGGACTAAATGGCTGTGGGTCCTAGTGGGATGGAAAACCTCAGTCAAAACATTGGACAACAAATTATAGTAATATCAAAGAGTTCCACAATAGTCCAGAATTGAGTATGACAAGGGTTTATTTATTTATTTATGGAGTATAACAAAGGTTTCTCTGTGTAGCCCTGGCTGTCCTGGAACTCGCTCTGTAGACCAAGCTGGCCTCAAATTCACAGAGATCTGCCTGCCTATGCCTCCTGAGTATGGGGATTAAAGGCAAAGTTGCTATTTTTGAGGGCTGTTAGGAAATCTAAGTGAGATCACTTAGGTTTCTGAGGGGCATCTGTCTGGAGTACATTTGATGAGGTAAAAGTTGATGTAGGAAGGTTTTAAGATTCTCTAGAAAGAAATGAGGCACTGCCCAAGGTCACACACAGTCAGGCCTCAACCCTGGGTTATTACTTAACATACAATACTTATCTGAAAGGAGTGTTTACTCTATGTTGGCTGCTTTCATGGCAAATGTGATATGATGCTGGAATTCTTGATTCTCAGTCATCAGAGTTTCCTTATTTTGTTTTTTAGACAGGGTTTCACTATGTAGCTCTGGATAGCCTGGAACACCCTATGTAGTAGACCAGGCTAGCTTCAAACTCAGAGATTCACTTGCTGAGACTAAAGGAATGTGACATAATGCCGAGCAGTGAGAGAGAGGTTTTACGCACTCAGAGGTGAGAAGTCCTTTTTTCTTCTCACACCAGATGATTTCCCCATCCTTCTATCCTGCTGCTTTGCGCGGTGCATCACGCCCGTCTGTGCCCTTTGCGCTGCCATACAGTTCATGAACCCGGCAAGGGGCTGGAGATTGAAACACACAAAGACTCACAGACAGAGACATGGGTCATCCTTGAAACAGAAATGCCCCCAAGAATGCCCCATTTATTGTGTACCAGAGCCGCTTATATAGAGATCCTTAACTGATAGCCACGCCCCAGCCAAACCCACCAGAAACCACTCTCCTGCCATCAGGAACTCCTGAGGGTCTCATGCTCAGAGCAGCTGCAGGCTGTCTCAGAGCAGAGGAAAACAAGTTGTTTACAAGAAATTCAGGATCTGGGGGTTCACAGCTCCTGACAGTTCTGGGTGCTGTTTGCCCTTCTCAACGTCATCTCACACTGAGAATAAAACCACCGCGCTTGGTGCATCTCATTTTAAAAACCAGACATGTACCTGCAGAGGCCAGAGGACATCAGACCCCCCCCCCCCCCAGAGCTGGAGTTAGGGGTGGTTGGGAGCCACTTGACATAGATACTGGTATCCAAACTCAGGTCCTGTGGAAATGCAATATGTGCTCTTAGCCATTGAGTCATATCTCCAAGCCCCCAGTTCACTTTTTAAAAAGTAGGTCTGGATATCAGTATCATGCCTAAGAACCTAGCCCTGGGTTCTGAAGGGGTTTGCTTTCACTTTTATTCTTCTTCTTCTTCCTCCTCCTTTCCCTTCTCCCCACTTCTCCTCCTCCTCGAAAAGGCATGTGGCACCACCTCTGACTTACCTTCATTCTCCTATAAATGAAGCTTTCAGTCTTCCTTTTGAGTTAAGACTCAAGGTTGACATAGCGGTTCCCCTTCGCTGCCCGCTCTTTCTCCACTGAGCTGGTTTTGCACCTTTGTGTAGTCAACTGGTCCTGCCTGTGGAAGACGGGTCTTGGAGCTCTGCTGTTTCCTTAATCTCATACCTAGTTCTTCTCTAATGCTACACAGACTTTTGTTTTAGTCTCTTATCAAACATAAAATATATTTATTTGGTGTGAGTGTTTGTCAGTATGCATGTCCATGGGCATGTATGGAGGTCAGAGGACCACTGTGGCAATCAGTTTTCTCCTTCTATCAAATGGAACCTAGAGATTGAATTTTAGGTCATCAGACTTGCTGGCAGTCACCTTTCCTGCCGACAGCCACCCTTCCTGCCGACAGCCTCTTACCGAACTCATAGCTATTCAAGTTTGTCTTTCCATTGAATGTAGAATAAAGTTTGTATCTACAACAAAAATTTACTGGGTTTTAATAAATTCATCAGATCTGTTACTTCGGGAAGACTGTATGGTTACTGTTGGGTTTTCCTACGGCAACTGTCGAGATCTCCAGTTTCTAAGAGTGTAACTTCCAACATCCTTGTTCCTAATGCATATTTTTAGATTTATACTTAAGCGCATTTTTGAAAAGTTATAAATGTTATGGAATTTAAATTAAGCATCTACAAGTTTGTTGTTGGAATATAGAAATATACTGGTATTTCCATGTTCTTGGATTCTGCAACCTGGTTGGGTTTCCTGGTTTTTTTCTTTAACAGATTCCATGGAATTGTTTACATAGACCAGGTGCTGTTTCCACCTTGCATCTTAATGTGCAGTATATAACTATTTTTTCTAAGCTTGACATGCCCTTTCCTGTACAGATGCAGAGCAGCTGTGACCACCATGTGAGAGTCTCCCAAAATTGGGCATTCCCTCATGGAGAGAAGGGTGGTCTCACAGGTCTGTTGTTGATGCCCCTCTAATTGGAGTGAACAAACCTTTATTTTCTTTGTTTTGTTTTTGAGGGAAAAGTTAACTCTGTAGTCAAGCGTACCTGGAACTCTGTAACCCAGGCTGTCTTGAAGTGCATAACAACCTCCTTGCAACCTTAAGTGCTGACAGATGTAAGACATCTGTCCCTAGAGAGGTAGTTTTTGACACAGAGTCTCTGGAACTTGTTATGGAGATCAGCGGGCCTCATACTCACAGATATCATCTGCCTCTGCACCTAAGTGCCGGAATTAAAGGTGTGTGCCACCACACAACAGCCTAGAGGATTTTATACATAGGCACCCTCCCTAGGGCTTGGCTTTGTGTCCATCTTGGTAACCACTGCTTTTCCAAATTTAGTGTTTTTTAGATTTAGTCATGTATGTGTTTTGCCTGCATGTGAAGTACACACACCATGTGCATACCTGGTGCCTGTGGGATTCTAAAGAGAGCACTGGATTTCCAAAACTCAAGTTATGGATGAATGAAAATAGGTACTAGGAACCAAACCCAGGACCTCTGCAAGAGCAACAAGTGCTTTTAACTGCTGAGCCGTCTCTCCAGTCTGCGTTTTCCACATTTAAGCCATTTCTATTTTATGTGATCTCGTTGGACATAAACCTTCCATCTGTTTATTCCACATTTGTCTCCTGTGCCCATCTTTCTACTGTTTCTTCTTATGCTTCTTTACACTGCAATCCCATGTTCTTTCTGTCATTTTCTTGTTAGTGGTTGCTTTAAGGCTTTTGTTGAACATTTTTAACTTATCCAGGTCTTTCTTGGGTTGTGTAGATCCAAATTTATACCTTCTCTGTGTACGGTATGATGGATTGCCTTAACTTCTCCTGTAGTACAAGTCTACTAGTAATAGATGGTTATTTAACATTTTTCTTCCAGTGCTAGAGATCAAACCTGGGCCCTTATACATCTATCACTGAACTCTATTGCAACCCTATTTACATTTACTTTTTTGTTTGTTTTGTTTTTTCAAGACAGGGTTTCTCTGTGTAGCAGCCCTGGCTGACCTGGAACTTGCTCTGTAGACAGGCTAGCCTCAAACTCACAGAGATCCGCCTGCTTTTGTCTCCCAAGTGCTGGAATCAAAGGTGTGCGCCACCACTGCCTGGCTTACATTTAATATATATAGATATATAATTAATATATATATATTAATATATATATTAGAAAAAGTCATCATTGTGTTAAGTGTGGTAGCACATGCCTCCAATGCCAGTATCCAGAGTGTGAGGCAGGGGGATCACACTAAGTTTGAGGACAGTCTGGGTACAGTGTCAGTCTTGTTTTAAAAAATGAAACAAGAAATAGGAAAGGAAGGATTACTTTATCTTTGCTTCTCAAGAGATAGCTTTGCTAGGCATAGACTAGAGGTGATGCTGTAACTTTGTGGGCAAGACTGTGGTGCACTTGCTTGATTGACAATTGATGTGGGTGATCCCAGCTCCCTCATTGATGGTTACCTAGAAGCATGAAATTAAATCCTATCCTCCATAAGCTGATTTTGGTCATGCTATTTTACCACAGCAATAGAAACCCTAACTAAGATACTGGGTATAGAATATAGTGATGCTATCTTTGCTGGGTATAAAAGAGTAGTAGCTCAGCAGGTAAGAGGCCCAAGCTCTAATCCTCAGCTTGACTGAAAAATGAAAAACTCGAGTGTACGTGGCATAGTACTGCACATAAAGCACCCAAAGTAGGTGGACTCCAAGGCCGAGACTGGGCACAGTAAAGAGCGTGATAGCGCCAGAGAAGCATGACTAGGAAGGGGCATGGCTGGGTCCACAGGGTTAACTGGTACATGCATGCAGGAGCTGGCACCAAGTAGCTAGAGCCTTGACAGTGGGGTGGGGGGGGGGCAAGCCTGAGCCAGACATTGGGCCAATGGGCGTGTCTTAAGAGGGAGGGCTCGAAAGTGGGCGTGGCCACAGTGGGCGTGACCTGTCCAGGGTTTGAGCACGAAGGGCATGGGGGGGGCGGGGCAAGCGGGAGGGCAGTTGGCAGGGGGGGCCGGCGGGTAACGGAGGGGCGTGGCCAAAAGGGGGTGGGGTTACCGTTGTGGGCGGGACTGCGCAGGCGCACTGCTCTGGTGGTGTTAAGCGGTTTCCCTCCCCCAACGGCGCGCCCGCGGTGGCCGGCGCGTCGTCTGCGGAGGCCGCGACCCCGCCTCGCCGCCCGCCCGCGTCTGCGTCGCCGTCCCCGCGCCCGCGCCCCGCCGTTGGGCCGCGCCGCGCCGGCATGTCGGGCCCGGGGCCGCGGGAGCCGCCGCCTGAGGCGGGCGCGACGGGCGGCGAGGCGGGCCCCGAGGGCGCGGGCGGCGGGGACGCGGCGCTGGGCGAGCCGGGACTGAGCTTCACGACCACCGACCTGAGTCTGGTGGAGATGACGGAAGTGGAGTACACGCAGCTGCAGCACATCCTCTACTCGCACATGGAGGCGGCGGACGGCGAGCTCGAGGCACGCCTGGGCTCCGCGCTGCTGGCCGGCCCGGGCGCGGGCTCGGGCGCGGCGGGCTCGCTGGCGCCGGCGCCGCCCGTGTACCCAGTGCTCTGCCCGCCGCTGGCGGCCGACGCGCCGTGCCTGGGCCACGTCGACTTCCAGGAGCTGCGCATGATGCTGCTGGGCGAGGCGGGCGCCGCGGAGAAGACGCCCGGCGGCGCGGACGGGACGCGGACGCGGACGGACGGCGCGGTCAAGGAGGGCGCGGGCGGCGCGGGGCCCGACGGAGCGCCCGAGGCCCGGGCCAAGCCCACCGTCCGCGTCCGCCTGGAGGACCGCTTCAACAGCATGCCAGCCGAGCCGCCTGCGCCTCGCGGTGCCGAGCCCGGCGAGTCGGGCGTGGCGCTCAACAAGTGCGTGCGGGGCGCGGGGTTCTCGGGGAGGAGGGGCCGGCTCTCAGAGCCGGTGCCGTCTGAGGGGTCATTCTGGGCGCCTGCAGGGTCTGGGTGGTACCTGGAAGGGGCTCCTGCAGGACCACCTCTTGGGTCTGGGTGGATACCTGGACGGGATCCACAGGGCTACTTGCCGTGGCTGCGTGGACACCAGCTTTCCCCAAAGATCTCTGGGCGGTTCAGTGCAAAGGGGCAGGCACTCTGGGTGCTAGAGAGGTCTTATGCCCGCCTGCTCTCACTTCACCTGAGGGTGATTCTGAAAGCTGCACACCATACGAGCGCTGAGTGACAATTCTAAGGAGTACCTTGGGGCTGCACTCCAAAAAGGAGAGGAAGAGTTCTGGGGACGGTTCCCTTTGCTCTTCTGTCTCCTTCCTGAGTACCATGGAAAGCTAGCTGCTCAGGCCTCCAGTGCAGACTTGGACCTGTGGAAGGGAAAGGCAGGAGTTGTAAGATTAAGCTGAAACTTGTGGCAGTTCCTGGCCCACTTAGTGCCCTTCCAGGTAATTGTTGAAGACACGGACTCAGCAGTTTTCCAATCACCCAGGCTCTGGCTGTCCTGGTCTTGCCCATCCTTGCCAGATTTGGAGGATGACAGAGATTGGTGTCAGGGAGTGCTGCAGGCAGGGAGGAAGCAAGTGAGCTCCACCACCACCGCTGGCCAGTGGATCATACTGGGCGTGTCCAGGACCGCTTGAGAAGCAGGGCGGAGTCTAGCGTAACCTGATAGTGGTGGAGTGGGTGATGGCAGTGTTTTGGGAGCCACTCCACCACCTATTCCTCAGGTTTCTGGGTTTTTCTTTTGTCTTGGCAGTTTGGTAACTCTTATTCGGCATCCATCTGAATTAATGAATGTTCCTCTTCACCAGCAACAAAACAAATGTACGACCTTAGTGAAAAATAAAACTGCTGCTGCCACTGCTGCTTTGCAGTTCACCTACCCGCTGTTTACAGGCGCCTGCCCCGCTGGCGGGAATGCCAGCCTTGCACAGACACAGGTAAAGCCTCTGTTTGCGCTGCATGCAGAGTTCATAGCTTAGTGTCATCCTGTCCCAGGATTTTTATTTTTAAATAGAACTGGTGACCTTTTTAAGGTTGAAATATTTGTATTGTTAAGAGTTATTAAGAAGCCTAGTGAAAGGGCTGGAGAGATGATTCAGTGGTTAAGAGTGTATTGGATCCTAGATTGGTTCTGCCTGTTACATCCAGCTTTAGGAGGGGATCCCTCTGGCATCCAGAACACCTACAGTCATGTGCACAACCCTCACATATACACAGAGAAAATCTTTAAAAAAAGAAAGTTTTTCAGAAGTCTGAGCATAATTAATTGAGTACAGTTTACTTGTTCTGTAAAGAGCCGACACAGCTACATGTATTGATAAAATTCCTGTTACTTGATGTTTTCCAGAGTTCTGGTAATTCATGTTCTATACTGGAAGCTGCCAAGCACCAGGATATTGGATTGCCTAGAGCATTTTCTTTCTGTTACCAGCAAGAGATTGAGTCCACCAAACAGACAGGTGGTAGTAGAAACAAAGCCTTGCCCGAGCAGGTTTGGATTAAGGTGGGAGGTAGGTGATAAATCAGGTGGTGGCTGTGTGTGTACGCTTGGCAGTCTGTAGCTGCAGAGTGTTTAGGCTTTGGTGGGCGCAGACAGGAGAGGCCCTTTCTGTACGCGTGTAGGAGGTCTTAGGGGCTTGCTCTATGCTGCCCACCTTCAGTTGTCTCCTCTGTGAACTTCATAGTTTACTCAAATTTGGACACTTTAAATCTGGGAGCTTTTTCTTAACCGTAAAATAACGACAGACACACAAGGTGCCGTAACCCTGTAAGTACTTTGTAGTTTATTTTATTTCATACTTTGTGGGTGATGATGGAGCCTAAAATCAGCTGAAAGCTCCAAAGAGATAGAAATAACACTGTCGTGGGGGTGGCAGGACTCAGCAGAGGCCACTGAGTGATCCGAGGTCTGGGGTAAAGAAGCTGCCATCAGCAGATTGCTTCCGTGATGGTCAGTGCAGCCTCTCCCTCCTTGGAAAAGGTTATCATTTTTAAAATTAATTTTATCTAGTTTTTTTTCCAATTTACTTATTCTTATTTTATATACATTGGTGTTTTGCCATGGGTGTTGGGTGCCCTGGAACTGGAGTTACAGACTGTTGTTAGCTGCCATGTGGTTGCTGGGAATTGAACCCAGGTCCTCTGGAAGAGTAGTCTTAACCACTGGGCCATCTCTCCAGCTCTAATTTTATTTAGTTTTTACACACCATTCCCAGTTCCTCAACCCTCCTTTCCTCCAACTCCCCCCACCCTCATCCATTCCTCAGAGAGGGTAAGACCTCTCCTGGAATGTCAACTAAGTCTGTCCCATCGCCTCATTGAGGCAGGACCAACGCTCCCACACCCTGAGACTGAGCAAAGTATCTCTCCATAGAGAATGGGTTCCACAACATCAGTTTATGCGTTAGAATTAGGTCCTGTTCCCACTGCCAGTGGCTCCACACACTGCCCATGCCATACCACTGTCACCTGCCTTCAGGGGCCTCGTTCTGTCCTGTGCAGGTCCCCAGTTGTCAGTCTGGAGTCAGTGATCTCCCCCTAGCTCGGGTCAGCTGACTCTGTAGTTTTCCCATCATGGTCTTGACCCCTTTGTTCATGTTATCCCTCCTCCCTCTCTTTGTACTCGGGAGCTCAGCCCAGTGCTTAGCTGTGGATCTCTGCATCTGCCTCCATCTGTTTCTGGAAGAGGACGCTAGCTTCTCTGGGGCTGTGGACTGTAGGCTGGGTATCCTTTGCTTTATGTCTGGTATCCACTTATGAGTGAGTACATATTTGTCTTTCTGGATCTGGGTTACCTCAGGATGACTTTTTTTTTTTCTTCTAGTTTCGTCCATTTGCCTGCAAATTTCAAGATGTCATTGTTTTTTTATTGCTGAGTAGTACTCCATTGTGTAAATGGACCACATTTTCTTCATCCATTCTTTGGTTGAGGGTCATCTAGTTTGTTTCCAGGTTTTGGCTATTATGAATAATGCTGCTATGAACGTTGTTGAGCACATGTTCATGTGGTGTGAATGTGTCTCCTTTGGGTATATGCCCAAAAGTGGTATTGCTGGGTCTTGAGGTAGATTGATTCCTAATTTTTTGAGAAATTGCCATACTAATTTCCACAGTGGCTGTACAAGTTTGCATTCCCACCAGGAATGGAGGAGTGTACCCTTTAGTCTACATCCACTCTAGCATGAGCTGTCTGTTTGTGATTCTTCTGTTGAGACTTCTGTTTAGATCTCTACCCCATTTTTTAATTGGATTATTTGGAAGTTTGATGTATCTGGTTTCTTGAGTTCTTTATATATTTTGGAGATCAGTTCTCTGTCTGATGTGGGGTTAGTGAAGGTCTTTTTCCATTCTGTAGGCTGCCATTTTGTCCTATGACTATGTCTTTTGCCTTACAGAAGCATCTCAGTTTCAGGAGGTCCTGCTTATTAACTGTTGCTCTCAGTGTCTGTATTATTGGTGTTATAATCAGGAAGTGGTCTTCTGCGCCAATGCGTTCAAGGGTACTTCCCACTCTTGTCTGTGAGGTTTAGTGTGGATGGATTTATGTTGATGTCTTTGATCCATTTGTACTTGAGTTTTGTGCATGGCGATAAATATGGATCTATTCGCATTCTTCTACATGTTGACATCCAGTTACATCAGTACCATTTGTTGAAGTTGCTTTCTTTTTTCCATTTTATATTTTTAGCTTCTTTGTCAAAAAATCAGGTGTTCATAGGTGTGTGGGTTAATGTCAGGGTCTTCAATTTGATTCCATTGGTCCACCTGTCTGTTTTTATGCCAATACAAGCTGTTTTCATTACTGTAGCTTTATAATATGCTTGAAGTCAGGGATGGTGACCTTCACGTGTTCCTTAATTGCACAGGGTTGTTTTGGCTATCGTGAGTTTTTTGTTTCTTCATATGAAATTTAGTGTTGTTCTTTAGAGGTTTGTGAAGAATTGTGCTGGGATTTTGATGTGTATTGCATTGAATCTGAAGATTGATTTTGGTAAGATTGCCATTTTTTTTCGAGACAGGGTTTCTCTGTAACTTTGGAGCCTGTCCTGGAACTAACTCTTGTAGACCAGGCTGGCCTCGAACTCACAGAGATCCGCCTGCCTCTGCCTCCCTATTTTTAATTTTTTAATGCTGGGATTAAAGGCATGTGCCACCACCGCCTGGTAAGGTTGCCATTTTTACTTGCCTATCCATGAGCATGGGAGATCTTTCCATTTTCTGATATCCTCTTCAGCTTTGTTCTTCAAAGACTTAAAGTTCTTGTCATACAGGTCTTTCACTTGTTTGGTTAGAGTTATCCCAAAATATTTTATGTTGTTTGTGGCTATCGAGAAGGATGATGTTTCTCTGATTTCAGCCCATTTATCATCTGTATATAGGAGAGTTACTGATTTTTTTTTTTTTTAGTTAATCTTGTATCCTGCCACATCACTGAAGGTGTTTATCAGCTGTAGGAGATCCTGGTAGAATTTTTGGGTCACTTATGAATACTATCATATCATCATCAGCAAATAGCCGAAGTTTGACTTCTTCCTTTCCAAATTGTATCCTCTTGATCTCCTTTTGTTGTACTATTGCTCTAGCTAGGACTCTGACTACTATATTGAATACATATGGAATACAAGGATGGACAGCCTTGTCTTGTTCCCGATTTTAGTGGAATTGCTTTGAATTTCTCTCCATTTAGTTTGATGTTGGCTTGCTGTATATTGCCTTTATTATGTTTAGGAATGGTTTTTGTATCCTTGATCTCTCTAAGACCTTTACCATGAAGGGGTGTTGGATTTTGTGAAAGCCTTTTTAGCATCTAATGAAATGACCATGTGGTTTTTTTTCTTTCAGTTTGTTTATATGGTGTGTTACATTGATGAATTTTCGTATGTTGAACCATCCCTGCGTCTCTGGAATGAAGCCTACTCCATCAGGGTAGATGATTTTTCTGATGTGTTCTTGGGTTCAATTTGCCAGTATTTTATTGAATATTTTTGCATCAATGTTCATGAGGGAGACTGGTCTGTAATTCTCTTTCTTAGTTGCACCTTTGTGTGGTTTGGGTATTAGGGTAACTGTAGCCTCGAAAAAAGAATTTGGTAGTGTTCCTTCTGTTTCTATGATGTGGAACAATTTGAGGAGTATCGGTATTAGCTCTTCTTTGAAATTCTGGTAGAATTCTGCACTGAAACCATCTGACCCTGCCCCCCCCCCCTTTTTTTTTTTTTTTGGTTGGGAGGCTTTTGGTGATTGTTTCTATTTCTTTATGTGTTATAGATCTATTTAATCTGTTTATCTGGTCTTGATTTAATTTTGGTATGTGGTACTTATCCAGAAAATTAACCATTTCCCTAAAATTTTCTAATTTTGTTTAGTACAGATTTTTGAAATATGACCTGACGACTCTGAATTTCCTCAGTGTCTGTTGTCATGTCGTTCCTTTCTGATTTTGTTATAGTTTTATATTTGCTCTCTGCCTTTTGGTTAGTTTGGATAAAGGTTTGTCAGCCTTGTTGATTTTCTCAAAGAACCAGCTCTTTGTCTCATTGATTCTTTGCATTGTTTTCTTTGTTTCTATTTTCTTGATTTCAGCCCTCAATTTTATTCTTTCCTGACTACTTCTTTTTGTTCTAGAGCTTTCAGGTGTTCTGTTAATTCACTAGTGTGGGATTTTTATGTAGGCATTTAGTACTGTGAACTTTCCTCTTAGCACTGCTTTCATTGTGTCCCATAAGTTTGGGTATGTTGTGCAATCATTTCCATTAAATTTTTGGAAGACTTTATTATTTCTTCCTTGACACAGTGGTGATTTAGTTGAGCTTTGTTTAATTTCCATGTGTTTGTGGGCTTTCTGAAATTAGTGTTGCTGTTGAATTTTAACTTTAAGCCGTGGTAATCCGATAAGATATATGGGGTTATTCCAATTTTTTTGTATGTGTTGAGGTTTGCTCTGTTACTGAGTACGTGGTCCATTTTTGAGATGGTTCCATGATGTGCTGAGAAGAAGGTATGTTCTTTTGTTTGGATGGAATGTTCTATAGATATCTGTTAAGTCCGTTTGAGTCATAACATATGTTAGTTCCCTTATTGTTAAGTTTCTGTCTGGCAGTCCTGTCCAGTGGTGAGAATGGGGTGTTGAAGTCTCCCACCATTAGTATGTGGGGTTTAATGTGTGATTTAAGTTTTAGAATTTTTTTACAAATATGGGTATGCTTGTATTAGGGGCATAGATGTTTAGAATTGAGATTCCTTCTTGATGGATTTTTCCTGTAATGAATATAAAATGTCCTTCTTTATATATTTTGATTTTAGCTTGAAGTCTGTTTTCTTAGATATTAGGATAGCTATACCAGCTTATTTCTTAGGTCCATATGATTGGAAAATTTTTTCCCAACCCTTTACTCTGAGGTGATGTCTGTCTTTGAGGTTGAGGTGTGTTTCTTGTATGCAGCAGTAGGATGGTTTCTGTTTTGTATCCAATCTGTTAGCCTGTGTATTTTTCTAGGCGAATTGAGTCCATTTATATTAAGGGATATTAATGATCAGTGATTTTAGTTCCTGTTATTTTTATTTATTTTTTTTAAATTATATTTATTTATTATGTATACAACATTCTGTCTGTGTGTATGCCTGCAGGCCAGAAGAGGGCACCAAACCCCATTATAGATGGTTGTGAGCCACCATGTGGTTGCTGGGAATTGAACTCAGGACCTTTGGAAGAGCAGGCAATGCTCTTAACCTCTGAGCCATCTCTCCAGCCCTGTTATTTTTATTTTTGTGGTGGTGCTGCCATTGTGTGTGCTTTTCCCTTCTTTGGGATTTGCTGCTATGAGATCATCTATTGCCTATGTTTTTTTTGTGGATGTAGCTGACTTTCTTGGGTTGGAGTTTTCCTTCTAGTACTTTCTGTAGGGCTGGATATGTGGCTAGGTATTGGTTAAGTCTGGTTGTGTCATGGAATATCTTTTTTCTCCATCTATGGTGATTGAAAGTTTTGCTGGATATAGTATAGTCTGGGCTAGCATTTGTAGTCTCTTAGTGTTTGCATAACGCCTGTCCAGGACCTTCTGGCTTTCATTGTTTCCATTGAGAAACTGAGTGTAATTCTGATAGGTCTGTCTTTATATGTTACTTGGCCTTTTTCCTTTGCAACTTTTAAGATTCTTTCTTTATTCTATTTGTTGTTGAGTGTTTTGATTATTAAGTGGCAAGGGGACTTTTTCGGCTCATTCTCTTTGGTGTTCTGTAAGCTTCTTGTACTTTCATAGGCATGTCCTTCTTTAGGTTGGGAAAGTTTTCTTCTATGATTTTGTTGAATATATTTTCTGTGCCTTTGAGTTGGATTTCTCTCTCATGTAGCCCTATTATTCTTAGGTTTGGTCTTTTCATAGTGTCCCAGATTTCCTGACTGGCTTTTGTTAAGGATTTGTTGGATTTAACATTTTATTTGACCGATGAATCTATTTCCTCTATCTTATCTTCAATGCCTGAGATTCTCTCTTCTATCTCTTGGATTCTGTTGTTTATGCTTGCATTTGTGGTTCCTGATTGTGTACCCAAATTTTCCATTTCCAGACTTCTATCGGGTTGTGTTTTCTTCATTGCCTCTATTTCAGTCTTCAAGTCTTGAACTGTTTCCTTCACCTGTTTAATTGCTTTTTCTTGATTTTCTTTAAGGGATTTGTTGATTTCTTCCAATTTTTTTGTGTTTTCTTACACTTTAAGGGAATTTTTCATTTCCTCTTTAAGGGCCTTAATTATCTTGATACAGTTATTTTTAAGGTTGTTTTCTTCTGCGTCTTCTGTGTTGAGGTGTTCAGGTCTTGCTGTTGTAGAGCCACTCGTGTCTGGTGGTGCCGTATTGCTCTTTATGTTGTTGAGTGTATTCTTACCTTGTTATCTACCCATCTCTTGCTCCAACTGGTGTAGGTGAAGCCTGTGCTTCAGAAGGTCCCTCTTCCTCCAATTGGTGTTGTTGGGGGCTGTGGCTCCATTGAACCCTCCTTCCGGTGCAGACAGAGCAGAGCCTTCAGCGATCATTTCTCTAGGTGCACACAGGCCCAAAACTCTGGTGGTTGCTCCTTGAGATGCAGGTGGAGGTGGGGCTGAGGTTCTGGTGATTGCTTCTCTAGATGTAGGTGGGGCTGAGGTTCTGGTGGCCACTGCAGTGGCGGGGTATGTCATATTGAGAATGGCAGTGGATGCTGGCTGGGAAACAGGTGCCCTTTTCCGGAGGAACGTCTTAGGATAGCTTCTGTAACCACTGCTGGAAGCTGCTGCTGCTGCTGCTGCTGCTGAGGCAGGATGAGGTGAACACTGCTGCCTCCTCTCAGCCCTCAGCCCTGTTGTCAGTACCTTTATGTAAAAGCTCTCCTACATAAAGGGTGAACGCTAAGATGGGCCTGTGTCCACTGCTCAGGCTAAGGAAGAAAGCACCAGAACTTCTGAATTCCTTCCTCTGTCTCTCTTAAGTGTTGTCCAGAATTGGTGTCAAGGACGGTTGACTTTTTGTGACAAGTGGGAGAACACTTCACCGGCCCACTCTTTTGTCTGATTGAAGTTGACGTATTTCTGTACTGTGTGTACAATGTGTGCACAATAAAGTACAAAATCTATGATTTTTTTCTTTGCTTTTTTGTGGAATCACTTTTAACATGAAAAAATTTAACTGAACCACTTAAGTTTTATTGTCACATGTGGTAAAGTATCGATTTTCATATTAGAATTTTATACTCATTAGAATGGATATGAAGAAAAAATATTTTCATTCTAAATTCTAGAAAAAGAAAACAATGTCTTAGTTTCTCTATTCATGGGTAGTAACAACTGTTGATTAAAAGGGAGGAGTGGGATGTGTAGTTCAGTGAGGGTCGGTGCTAGAGGACTTGAGGCCCCAGCTCCCTTTAGCTCCATGACAAAGAGGGAGCAGCTGACCTAGTCGTGTTGGTTGCACGGCACTCGGAAGGGGTGGGGTGGTTTGGTTTGGTTTGTGGGTTGGCTTTTTTGTTGTTGTTTGGGACAGGGTTTCTCTGTATCCCTGGCTGTCCTGGAACTCACTCTGTAGGCCAGGCTGGTCTTGAATTCAGAGATGCACCTGCCTCTGCTGGGATTAAAGGCGTGCGCCACTAACCACCCAGTTAGAGGGGTAATTTAACTGTTGTGCTGTAGGACTAGAGCTCACTGCTTAGTGCCCAGAGTCTCTGTCGTCACAGCTCCTTGCTTCTTTAATTCCTACTTGATGGTGTTGGAAGCTTGGATTGAAATGCAAAACATGCCTATGCATGGGTGAGTGCACAGGCGCGCACAGTCAAAAGAGAAAAGAAAAATAACCCGTAGTGATGCGCACCTTAGTCCCAGCACTTAGGACGGTCAGAAATTCACAGATGTCCTCAACTACATTGTGAGTTAAGGCAGTACTGGGTTTCCTAGGGGGAAAAAAAGCACCCAACAAAGATATTCCACATTAATGGGAATGAGTTAAGAATAAAAACTAGACAGGCGGGGCTGGAGAGATGGCTCAGAGGTTAAGAGCATTGCCTGCTCTTCCAAAGGTACTGAGTTCAATTCCCAGCAACCACATGGTGGCTCACAACCTTCTGTAATGGGTCTGGTGCCCTCTTCTGGCCTGCAGACACACACACAGACAGAATATTGTATACATAATAAATAAATAAATATTTAAAAAAAAAAACTAGACAGGCGGTGGTGGCTCACACCTTAATCCCAGCACTTGGGAGGCAGAGGCAGGTGGATCTCTGTGAGTTCAAGCCTGGCCAGGTCTACAGAGTGAGCTCCAGGACAAGCTCCAAAGCTACAGAGAAACCTTGTTTTGAAAAACAAGAATAAAAATACTAAATGACGGCTTTTTTCTTCTTTTGCAAAGAAGAAGCGCTATGTAAACAAGCAATCAATAAGAGGAATCGGAGTAGAATCCGCCAGTTGGACACAAGTGTGGAGCGAAGAGCCCTTGGAGAGATTCAGAATGTGGGCGACGGTTCTACAGCTTCACAGGGTACCTGGCAGTCTTCTGAGTCCTCACAGTCAAACCTGGGGGAGCAGACGCAAAGCGGACCCCAGGGAGGAAGGTCTCAGCGTCGGGAGAGGCATAACCGAATGGAAAGAGATAGAAGGTAATAGAGTGATGGACCATGGGCTCCACCCATACCCATGCAGTTGTCGTAGGTGTGCTGGCTCTTTGTATGATAGTTCACCCTCTCTCTGGAGACTTAGGAGTCCTCAAGACTCAGTGATCTCTGGTGGACTCATGCTCTGACTGACTGCAGTGGCGGGGTACAAGGCAAAATGACCCAAGGTGTGTGGGAAGACCTAGGGAGCACAGTCCCCAGTGTCTTCTCCCAGAAGGGTACATAGGACCTCCTAATTGATGACTCCAGTGTTGTGTCCTCAGGGCACCAACAAGGTGCCACCAAACAGAGGGCTCATCAGAGGCTCAGAGACTGTGTTGGTGCCCATCACATGACTGTTTATCAGGCACACTCTAAATACCAGGCTCCCATTGTGAGCCATGTTGCTTGCAGAGTTGAGGTTCTGTGGGCTATTATTCACCAATCTCCCCAAGTCCAAGTTCCCAGACACTAGAAGGTCACTTGTCAGCAGGTCCTTAAGGAGAGTATTGGGTCTTCAGGTTAACTGCATAGTAGGTAACATCTTAGGCTTCTGTTCTATTTGGGGAAGCCATGTATAGTGGCATACATTTGTGGTTGCGGTATTCAGGAGGCTGAGATAGGAGGATTGCTTCCAGTTGAGGACAGTCTGGGATATACAGTGAATTATAGATTAGTCTTGAATAGCAAGAACCTACATCTGAGGGAGAGAGAGAGAGAGAGAGAGAGAGAGAGAGAGAGAGAGGAGAAGAACAGGAAGAAAAAGAAAAAACAATGTTGGGAAAGAGGTTAAACTTACTGAAATGAGTTTGCCTGTGGATTTTATAATGTTTTCCGCTCAGGAATAATAGTTTTTAATGAAATAGTATTGTGTATTGAAGTTCTATTATTTAATAAGCCAAGGTGATTTATTGCTTTTTAGAGGGATGTGTTAAAACTAAATAGATATCTATCTTCCTTCCTTCCTTTTTTTTTAGGCCAGGCTGACCTCAAACTCATGGAGATCTGTCTACCTCTGCTTCCCAAGTGCTGGGATTTCTTCTTCATTTATCAAAAAAAAAAAAATTATGTCTTTTCATTACTTGTGTGCTTGTGGATGCCAGAAGAAGGCATTGGGTTCTAAGCCTAGAGTTACAGATGGTTGTGAGCCACCATGCAGATGCTGGGAACTGAATCTATGTTCTCTGGAAGAGCAGCTAGCCACTGACTGAGCCTTCTCTCCAGCTGTGTTATTCTTTGTTTATGAGTATTTTGCTTAAGTGTGTGCTTGGTGACTGCTGTGTCAGAAGATCCCTGGAATTGGAGTTACAGATGGTTGGGAGCCACCATGTGGGTTTGGGTTATTGAATTTGGGTTTTCAGCAAGAGCAAAACATGCTTTTGGGGGGGGGGGTGCTGGAGAGATGGCTCAGAGATTAAGAGCATTGCCTGCTCTTGCCAAGGTCCTGAGTTCAATTCCCAGCAACCACATGGTGGCTCACAACCATCTGTAGTGAGGTCTGGTGCCCTCTTCTGGCCTGCAGGCATACACACAGACAGAATATTGTATACATAATAAATAAATTTTTAAAAATCATTAAAAAAACACGCTTTTTACTACTGGGACATCTCTCCAGCCCCATTGCATTCTCTCTCTCTCTCTCTCTCTCTCTCTCTCTCTCTCTCTCTCTCTCTCTCTCTCTCTCTCTCTCTCGTTTGGTTTTGGTTTTTCAAGACAGGGTTTTTCTGTAGCTTTGGAGCCTGTCCTGGAACTTGCTCTGTAGGTCAGGCTGGCCTTGAACTCACAGAGATCTGCTTATTTCTCCTGAATGCTGGGATTAAAGGCATTCTCTTTTTTTGAGGCAGGGTTTCCCTCTGTAGCCCAGACATTTTCTTATACTTGTACACAGGTCATGGTGTACCTGAGGGACTTGTTTAGTCTACTGTGAATTGTAAATGGAGTACTGCTCACCTGATGTGTGTTTAATGAGACGTATGGGATTGCTGCTCTGTGGAATTCTCGATACCTCCTAGTTTAATGGCTTCCAATGAATTCTGTGCTTCTTGAGTTTCTCACTTATAGGATACGGTTGCTACCTACAGCACAGACTTGAGTCATAACTACTTGAGCTGATAGGGAAGGAGTTTAGACTCTCAACTAGAAATTAGAGCACATGCAGAAAGCACTAGCTTCCATTTGACTTTAGGTGTGGGTGTGAAGATGTATGGAGTGTGCCGTGCCATGAAACTGTGTCAGCACAGTGAGGGCTTTGCTTATGCTGGATATAATGTGTAAAGCTTAAAACAGGTGTGCTTAATTCTTTCAAGAAGATTTTTTTTTCAGTGCTGGTGATGGAATAATAGGCAAGCACTTTACCTCTGAGCGTCATCCCCAGCCCTAGCCCTAAATTCTCTAAAAACGGACAAGTTTGTTTTTATGAGACAGGGTCTCATTACACAGCCCAGACTGACCTCAAATTTATGATAATTCTACCTCAGTCTCTGAGGTGCTTTATTAGAGGTGTGTCTCATCACACCCCTCTCAGTCTGAAAGCTATGCTTGTGCCTGAGCACGTATTTCTGTATGTCGAAAGCAAGTCATGATTCCTAAATAACAGTTTGGGGTTGGCTCTGGAGTTCAGTGCCCAGCACTGCAGGAAAAAGAGAAAACAATGAACAACAACAACAACAAAATACTTGCCCAGAAATTTTGTTCTTGAGTTCAGGGATTTGCAGCTATCCCTGGTATGGAGAGCCGACCCATGAGAAGTAAATAGAGAAGGTGTAGGGATCTAGAGACTGCTGGGCCACTACAGGTTCTCTGGTGGCCATGGGCAGCAATGGCCTCTGTAGACAGGCACTCAGTGTCAAAGTGCCCACTAGCTTACCTGAGGCTTCCAGGTGGGACACACCTCCTAGCTTTCAAGGGCAGCTCTGTGTATTCCGCTTTCTTTGATGAGCAACTCTGTTGCTCCTGCACTTCTCCAGCCGTCCTGTGTGATTACTGTGGGTTTTGACTGCAGGCGCAGAATCCGCATTTGCTGTGATGAGCTGAATCTTTTAGTTCCGTTCTGCAATGCGGAGACAGATAAAGCAACAACCCTTCAGTGGACCACAGCGTTCCTGAAGTACATTCAGGAAAGACATGGGGATTCTCTTAAAAAGGTGAGTATTCATGAAGTAGACTTCAGTGTTCCTAAATTGTGCTCAGTGAAGATGGGCATCTTCTTGATGTAGTGACTGAAAAGGGGGCAGAAACTTGAGAATTTTCTGTTGTAGTTGTCAGTGTTGCCTCTGGTCCCTTCTTTTTAGACTACTCTGGGTATCCTGGACTCTGAGGTCAGATATGAAGTCCAGTATGAAGGGAGTTCTGCCTGTTGATGTCACTTACTAAAGTCATAGTCACAGCCCAGATTTGTTTACAAAATATGGATGACTGTCAAGTATCAATTGTCAGATACCAAATTGAGTACTTGTTATGTTCAGTATATTGTGTTGGGTCTGAATGGCATTCAGGACATGGTATTTTCCTCTCATTACCTGGTAGGGATAGCAGGTATAGTTCAGTGGTCAGGTACAAGCCTAGTGTTTGTTAAGACTTGGGGAGGGGAGAAAATGAAAGCTTTGAAAGAAATTAAAGTAATAGCAAAAATTGAGGTGGGGGTACAAGAAGTAGATAATGCCAAATCAATAGTCTGGACTTCCGCCTTCAGGTGGGTTGAAAGGCAAATTATTAGATTTCTGTGGTGTGTGTAAACATTGTAGGCTGAGCCTTTGATGCTCACACACTTCCTGTTCCTTGGGGACTGCTGGCACTTTGTTCCTTTCTTTCTACACGTGGACTGTAGTAGCTGGCCAGTCCTCTTGGTTCTGCAAGGGCTGATGCTTGGTTTGGGAGTTGTCTTAGTCCTGGGATGGACTGGTGGAAGAAAGGGAACAATTGTGGGTGGGTTCTGTGCTGGGCTTGGGAGACTCCTGTGCTAGGTTTTGACCTCAGAATTCTGGTGGTCACACCATAGGTTTTGACCTCAGAATTCTGGTGGTCACATCTATGTATGGCCTTTGTCCTTGAGGGATAGTGAAGTCCTAGTGTATTAGGGTTCTCTCTAGGAATAGAACTGAAAGAATGAAAGGGAGATTTATTAGAATGACTTACAGGCTGTCTTAGGGTTTTTATGTCTGTGAAGAGATACCATGACCACATAACTCTTATAAGGAAAACATTTGAGGGCGCTCACTTACAGTTTCAGAGGTTCAGTTCATTATCGTCATGGCAGGGAGCATGACGGCATGCAGGTAGATGTGGTGCTGGAGGAATAGTGGAGAGTCCGTATCTTGCAGGCAGCAGGAAAATCAACTGCCTGTCATACTTAGGGAAGCTTGAGTAAGAGACCTCTAAGCCCACTCCCACAGTGACATACTGCCTCCAACAAGGCCACACCTCCTAATAGTGCTACTCCCTTTGGGGGCCATTTTCTTTCAAACCACCATACAGGCTGTGGTCCAGCTAATCCAACAATAGCTGTCTACCAATGGAAGACAGAATCTTCCAAGAATCTTCAGTACATGCTGGACTCCTGAAGAAATAGACTCTAATGTCAGGGAAGAAATGGAATTGCCAGCAACAGCGAGCAGGCAAAGAGAGCACACTTTCTTCTTTCATGTCCTTTCTGTAAACTGCCAGCAGGCAGTGTGACCCACATTAAAGGTGGATCTTCCCACCTCAAAAGATACAGATTCAAAGTGGGTTTAGTTAAAAAAAAAAAATCCCTCACAGGTGCTTGGGTTTTAGTTAATTCCAAATGTAGTCAGGTTGACAACCAAGAATAGCCACCACAGATCCTCCTCTTGTCAGCTTGACACACAATCATATCTCGTTGTGTCATGCTTAATTTCCAAATGAAAACAACCAGGTCATAATTACACCTAACATGATATAACTATTCCCAAGTATAATTGCAAGTGCATCATATATTTAACCAGGTCATAATTATGCCTAGCCTGATATAATTTATCCTCATATAACCACAAATGCATTATAAATTTAGAATAAGTGGCAATGTTCCTTGAGGGACATCCTTTTAGTATTTCAAATATGATAGCAACGGTTTTTCGAGACAGGGTTTCTCTGTGTAGCTTTGAAGCCTGTCCTGGAACTCCCTATGTAGACCAGGTTGGTTTTGAACTCATAGAGATCCACCTGCCTTTGCTTTCCAAGTGCTGGGATTAAAGGCATGTGCCACCACCACCCAACACCTTTTTTTTTCCAATTGTGTGAGCTTCCCTATTAGACCTAGATTCTTCACTCATAGGGCCCATATCAATCAACTCAGCCTGATCCAGTTTCATGTTCCTCCCACCATTATTCCACACCCTTAGAACCCATTTCCCCATATCCCCAGATATCCCCAGACTTATGCTTGAATGAACTAGGAAACTCACTAGTAGGAAGCTTTAGTAGTCTAGGGTACCTTTTCATGGACCACACTCTCTACCTCCCCACTAAGGGCCTTTAGCCTTCAGTCTGGTTATAGGTCTAGAGACACCTATTGGTGGGCCCTGGGGGACATCAGTATTATCTTGTCTGGCATTTCCTTCAGAAAAAGTTACTGCTGGTTTAGCAGACAATGAAGGATTAATTTCCTTAGTCAAAGGTGGAAAAGGCAATATGTCTCAGGGTGGGGGTCTATGTTCATCTTCTGCAGAGGGTGGAGAAACTACTTCCTCAAATGAGATAAACCCTTGAGAATCTGAAGGCTCAGAGTTCTCAGCTTCAATAGGGTCCCCCCACAAATCCCCATTCCAAGTTACAGGATTCCATTCTTTACCACTTAATGCCCTCTAAACACTGACACTGTCTGAGGCTGGGATTTGATTTTCTCTGAAATTCAGCCACATCTTTAGTTCTGTGACTGCTAGAGAAGATTCCCTTCTGGGCACCTTAGAAACCTGTAGCTGTTTATGCACGTCTGGAGCAGGTCAGTTCTCTCGCTGAGTTCCTTGTCTCTCACCATATTCTGAGATGCTAGCAGTTGGCTAATTTTGTCACAGCTCATTCTTTTTCTTTGTCAGTTTATCCAGAGATGCTAGGAACAACCAACCACCATCATCAATTTCCTTATTTTCCACAAATCTGTTACCTCTCCCAGTTGGTGAATCAGGATAATCAAATGTATTTGTCTCAAGTTTGCAAAATAAGTCCCATGATGGGCTTTCAGTACTCTCCAAATTTCCAGAAGAGGCTTCAGTAACTGTAGGTGTTGACAAATCAGAAAACATATTCCAGATTTCCAGATACTTTAAAAATTCATTCTTATACTTCTGTTGCTCTAGGACCACTTTTGACATCAAAATCTGTAATAGGGTTTTCTAGAGGCACAGAACTGATAGAATGAGTCTACACGCACACGCGCGCGCGCACACACACACACACACACACACACACACACACAAGCTATAAAGGGAATGTATTAGAATGGCCTACCGTCTGTGGTCCAGCTAGTCCAACAATAGCTGTCTACCAGCGGAGGGTCCAAGAATCCAGTAGTTGTTCAGTCCATGAGGTCTCAGCTGGTCTCCAGCACACACTGAAATCCCAACAAGTAGGCTGTAATGCCCGTGAAGAATGGACTTGTCAGCAAGGGTCAGAGCCAGCAGGCGAAGAGATGAAGCTTCCTTCTTCAGTGTCCTTTGTATAGGCTGCCAGCAGAGGTGTGGTCTAGGTTAAAGGTGTACCTTCTCCCCACAAAAGATCCAGATTAAAAGTGGGACTTCCAATACTGAATGATTTAAGAAAAAAAAAAATCCTTCACAAGTATACCCAGCTGCTTTGATTTAGTTAATTACAGATGTAGTCAAGTTGACAATCAAGAATAACCATCACAGGAGCTGGAGAGATGGCTCAGCGGTTAAGAGCACTGGCTGTTCAATTCTGAGTTCAATTCTCAGCAACCAGATGGTGGCTCACAACCATCTGTAATGAGACCTGGTGCCCTCTTTTGACCTGCAGGCAGAACGCTGTATACATAATAAATAAATAAATCTTAAAAAAAAAAAAAAAGCCGTCACACCTGGGTACTGATTTTGGACCCATGTTCTGTGGAGCCCAATGTGCTGGGGAATGGGTTCAGGTGGTACAGCAAACCTGGAACCTTGGCAAGGGCCTTGTGAGAGCCTGCCAAGGACCCAGTCACCCTGGACTGGACCTTGTCATCTTTATCTTTGTCCCTTTCTAGCACCTGTGTCTGAGTGGCGTTTCCATTGGTGTAATGCAGCACTGTGGACTGTCTCTAAGTGCACCTGGAGTGACTTAGAGCACTGCTGTTTAATTGGATCGTTATGGTTGCTGGTAACATTGTTTGCTAGAATAGGCCACTGGTCTGTCTTAAAATAAAGCTTTACTATTTGTTAAAAAGATTTAGTCTTTGCCTCTGTGTACCTATTTGTGGTGAATTATCGATATAGTCCAGTTCAAAAAAGTATTTAAAATTTTTGAAATAAAATTTTAGAATATACTAAAAAGATGAGGCTTTTAAAACTAAATTTTTTTCTTTTCTTTTTGAGGTTATAATACCCCCTTTTGAGGTTATCATTTCCCCCTTACCTTTCCTTCTAAACTCTCCTATATATCCCTCCTTGCTCTCTTTCAAATTCATGGCCTCTTTTATTTGTGTGTGTATAATATATATGTTTCTAAGTATATAACTTGCTTAATCTTTATAATGTTATTTATATATATGTTTTCAGGGCTGGCCATTTGGTATTGGATAACCAATTGATGTCCTTTTCCCTGGGGAGACTATTACATTTCTAGGCTCTTTTTGAAATTCTGTCTCACTGAATTTATAAATGATTTCTGGGCCAGATTGTTGGGCTATCATTGGCCTAAACATATTCAGGTTTGATTATTTCAATAGTAACTTTCCCCCTCTTATTTGTATGTATATTCTTGTTCTTTAGGATTGATTAATGAGATTTTAAATGTCAGTCCTCCCCCAATTTTGTTAGTACCCATTTCATTCAGATCCGTCCTAACGTAACAGGCTCCTGGTGAAGGTGACTCCCAGGGAGAAAGGAAACAGCAGATAGTGAGTGGCAGTCAGACTCTGCGTAGAACAGAAGCCCCTCGAGGGCCAGTGGACTGCAGAGCAGCGTGGATTTGAGTCAGAATGTAGAGGCTGGGAGCTGCAGTCCCACAGATTGTCAAGTGGAGGTGTCACACACATATGACTGAGGCGAGCAGTGTCCCCAGCCTCACTGCAGGGTCTGGAGGGGGCACACGATTGTCTGCCCAGAGTGCAGTGGTTATGGGACCTTCCTAAGAATCAGAACCCTGAATGGACTTTGGCTGGGAGATACATGGTCAGAGCACATTTCATATTTGTTACTTGCTATTGAGGAGGCTGCAGCTATAGCCCTGGAAACAGACTCAGTCAGAAGGCAGTGGAGGGAATGGCCCCAACTCAGCATTGCTGTGGTGTACTGATGTGGGGGCACAGTGGGAAGGTGCAGGGATGGCTCACAGCCCATCTTTGGCAGGGCATGCTGAGCTTTCGGGTCTGGCAGAAGAGAGTATGATATAGGTAGATGACCATTACATAGCAGTGTTCTAACCAGATGTGTTGAACCAGGATACATGTGTGGCCATTACCTAACCTCTCAGCTGATATGCTAGTACTTCATCCATGCACACATTTAATTAAAAAATATGTAGGAGTGTTTTGCCTGTATGTATGTCTGTGAACCATGTGTGAGCATGGTGCCCATGGAGACCAAGAGAGAGAATTGGATACCTGGAACTGGAGTTAATATGTTTGGGAACAGCAATATTGGTACTGGGAATTGAACCTGGGTCCTGGAAGAACAGCCAGTGCTCTTAACCACTGAGCCTCCTCCCCACCTCCCCGAGAGACAATTATAGGTTTGTATCTTCCTCTAGAAAGATTTCTATATAGGCTCCAAAAAACTGATCTCTACCCATGTCATCCCCACAAAGCTGGTGGCAGTGTCTTAAATTTCTGTAAAGAATTCTTTTAAGTTTTTCAAGACAGGGTTTCTCTGTGTAGCCCTGGCTGTCCTGGAACTTACTCTGTAGATCAGGCTGACTTCAAACTCAGAGATTGCCTGCCTCTGCCTCACAAGTGCTGGGTTTCATGTTGCATCTCCTGACTTGGAGTTTTGTTTTGTTTATCCTGTTCCTCCCTCTCACCTCACTATCCAGCCATGGCTCATAAACTGATTCCGCCGTGCCCTTCAGACCAAGCAACTAAAATCTCACCCCACCCGCCCTATTTAAGTAGCATTGAGGTTTGAAGAGATCTGGCCAGTGGTCTGTGGAATGTCCCCTTCTTGATTTGGGTTATTGATGATGATTTTTTAATTATAAAGTAATTTCAGGCATAGATATCATAAGAACCAATCTAGACTTGCTCAGTGTCCCAGGTTGCTTATGTCTGAATGATTTGGTAGTGAATTACAGATGCCATTTTATACCTTAGTTCTCCAGTGTTTGCTTTTTGTGCATTGTCTTAGATAAGCAAACATGTCAAGATTAGCGTGTGGAACATGGGTGGGCACTTTTACCTAGAACAATTAATGTCTACACATTTCTCCTTGTCCCAGTAATGCCCATCTCCACAGCTATTTCCCTGGTTGGAACCCAGTCCAGGGTCACTGGTAACATTTTATTATGGTGTGAGAGGCTATTAGGGATTTGTGGCTGTGGATTTCAGCAAGGTGCTCAAGGCTGCAGAGCCCCACTGCCATTCCATGCTCATCTGCTTTGCCTTCCTTTTGTTACCAAGGGAGGGGTCCTCTTTGCTATGAAGTCGTACCTTCACTTGAATACTCCCAGACCCTGTCCTGGACGTATAGGTCTCGGCCCCAGGCCTTCTCCCCTAATTTAATGAAAACTGCTGTTATTTCTCCTGGTGTTAGGGAACTCCTTGGTTTTGTTGTCCCCTGCTAGCTCTGCCCTGTTATTTGTCTTCCTTATTGCTAACTCGGAGACCATATGAGTTCTCTGAAGTCCACCCTCTTCTCAGGTCTCAGGTCTCCTCCCAGAAGCCTTTAATTGCTGCCCTCACAGTGTTCAGCCAGAGAGGGGTTTGGGGACCCTGGAAAAATCCCTTGGCTTTCTGCACTGGCTTCTAGGACATCACCCTCCTGGGGTCTACTCCTCTGAGTCTTTTTTTCAGCTTCTTAATTATGGGGTTCCCCTGGCTCAGTGTAGGAGCCTAGAGCTAAGCAGCTGAGGCAGGTGAAGTATCTGCCCTTTGCTATGCAGTGTTCACTGTTTAGACAGTGGTGCGCCTTCCTGAGTCCAGAACCCTCCATCATCCTTTCTAACCTAGACTCAGCCTTTTGCTCTCAGGGTAGAGAAGATGCCCCTTGCAGAGACTGCGCTCAGTCATTTTGAGTACCATCTTCCATGCAGAGGTTCTGAGGCCCTCATGGCAAAACTCTTGGGGATCTGTGCCTGCCACTGATAGCTGCAGCCCTTGGCCTACCAGTACTGCAGTGTCCCATGCTGATATGCATACCAGAGCTGTATTGTATACATGATGGAGAATGTGATCCATTAAACTGCATCCTTTATGCTGTCATCCAAGTACAGCCCATACCAGGTAGGTGTCATTCATGCAGCCTGTGGGGTGGACCTGCCTGGTGCCCTGGGAAGCTGAATCCTCTCTACCACTGACTTCACCTGACACCGGGGTTCAGTGTGGAGCTGATACAACAGGCAGTAAACACAGCTTCCCAGAGAAGACTGCCACTAGCCCTAGATGGGCTCTGCAGTGCGGATGACAAACCCAACAGCTAGAGGTTTTGCTGAGGCTGATGTAGGTCCATTTGCTACAGCATAGCCTATGTTCAGGGGCCTCAAGGTTGGAACTTGTAGCTTGATGACTGCAAGTTTCTAAATGTCCTCATAAGAGCATGGTTGGCACAGGTGGAGGAGTAGGAAGCCAAGAGGTAGATTGGCTTCTCATACTCTGATTCCAGGGAAGCTGCTGTTGTGGAGGCTCTTTCCCCCCTTAGAACATGCCACCAGAAGTACCTGTCAGCCCCCCAGCAAGTACCTATGACTTGTGTGTCACTGAGTGGTCAAAACTGTGCAATGCTCTGTTCTAAAAATAAAGTGTCTTGCACAAAATAACTGTATTCCTTTTTCTGTTCTATGCTTGCCTTGCCCATTGGCTATTCTGGGCCCCTCCTTGTTGAGGGCCATGCTCCAGCTTCCTTGATTATTCTGTATGCATTAGTATTTTTTGGTCATGTTTACTTTTTTTTTAAAGATTTATTTATTATGTATACAACATTCTGCCTCGATGTATGCCTGCACGCCAGAGGAGGGCGCCAGATCTCAGTACAGATGGTTGTGAGCCACCATGTGGTTGCTGGGAATTGAACTCAGGACCTCCGGAAGAACAGCCAGTGCTCTTAACCTCTGAGCCATCTCTCCAGCCCCTCATGTTTACTTTTTATTAATTGAATACCCATACTTCCTCTGTCCTCAAATTAAAATTTTATGTCTCTCAGTCTCTTCCTAATGAGTGCATTTAAAACAAATATTTTTTTCTTTGTATTAGGATTAGGAAACAAGTCCTCATAGCTCATGTAGCTAGCCCAGGCTGGCCTCAGAGTCTGTGTAGCTCAGGTTGACCTTGAACTTCTGGTCTTCCTGCCTTTCCTCCTCAAGTGCCCAGTGTATGCTGGGGATTGAACCCAAGGCATGAGTACCCTCTCAGGTCTCCCAGAAGCATTTAGTTGCTGCTCCCATACTGCTCAGCCAGAGATGGGTCCATGTGGGCCCTCAAGACATCCCTTGGCTTTCTGCACTGGGATCTAGGACATCACCCTCCTGGGACCAAGGATGTGACTCATTGGTAGAGTACTTGCAAGGTCCTTGGTTTGATTTCCAGTGCTGCAAAACAAAAAAACAGTGAGGTACCACTTCAATATCAATCAGGAAAACAAAACAAAAAATGAAAATAGCCAGAGTTAGGGAAAGATCTGGAGAAATTTTAACACTTGTGTGTGCCCTGATGGTGAAATACGAGGTGGTGTAGCCACTGGAGAACAGTATGGTAGTTCTCAGAACATTCTCAGAATTACCATATGACCCAGCAATTCCACAAAACTAGCATCAAGCTGACATTTGGCTGAGCAGTCCCAGTGCTCATCAGAGAATGGACAAGCAGAGTGTTTTGTGGACACACAGCAATGTTCAACATTCTGGCACCTGCTTGACAAGCTGAGTGAGATAAGCCAGTCACCAATGTGAGGTCCCTGAATAGATCAAACTCAAAGATGGAAACTTACTGGAGTGTGTCAGAGCAGGCAGTGGGATCCCATGGTTAATGAGGACAGAATTGCTCTTTGGAATGATGAGAGACATTTGGAAGAAGCTTCTGGTGACAGACACAGTATTTGATGTCATGGAATTGTAAGCTTGCAAGTGATGAAAACACCAAGTTTTACATATTTACCAAAGCAGGGACACACAAATTTGGATTTATGAATATAGAACTATATATTTTTTAATTTCTAAACATGAACAAAAACAATAGAACAGTGAAGGCCCTGAGCCTCGTCTCCTCCCACTTTAGTGAATTAGAGCACTTCCAGCTGTTTGCTTTCATTTGTAGACAGCCATCCCAATGTCTGTCTCTGCATTCACAGGTCTCTATGCTTTTGTATATTTGAAATGAAAACCAAATACTGGTCCCTTTCCTCTCAAGGTCACTTATCTTGTAGGAATTCCCACATTCTGAATCCCACATAATTCTCACAAATTATGGAAATGGTTAACTACTTGTTTCCTGCATCTTCTAGACTAGCCTTCCTGAGCGGCTCTCTCTCTCTCACAATGCTTGGCCATCAGACTTGGTAGCTATCTGGTGACATTGATACCAACTCCGTGTTTAGGGGGCCAGCATTGTCTAGACTTTAGTCCTATGGCCTTTTACAGGGCAGGAAAAGCTGGGTGAATAAGCAGAGACTAGCCACCTGCAGGGAGTTGCTCTTGGTCTCACTGTGTGCAGAGCAACCTCAGGGACTGTGCCAAATCCTTGACTAACCAAGGATCCCCACCATTGCATGTGAAGGGACAGCACTGACCTGGACATTTAACAAATGATGAAAATGGTATATTTTATGTTTTTTTAACCATAAAAATGCCATTTTTGGCACACACACTCAGACACTGAGAATTTTTTTTGGAAATCTAAAAAAAAAAAAATACAGTATTACTGATACTGGGATTTTTTTCCCCTGTTTTCTCACATACCTTGTACTTTGAGAAACCACATGGCTCCTAATTTCAGCCTCTTGTGCTTTTGAAACTAGCAGCATTCACATCTTTGAACTCAGTGCATTAATGATCACTTCTTGACTTTAGGAATTTGAGAGCGTGTTTTGCGGTAAGACTGGCAGAAGGCTAAAGCTGACCAGACCGGAATCCCTGGTGACCTGCCCTGCACAGGGCAGTCTGCAGAGCAGCCCCGCCATGGAGATCAAGTGACTGGACTGACCCAGGACCTGGGAGAGAACTGCCATTCTTTCGGCATCGTACACGTGCCTGCCATCCCAGAGCTCAGCTCTGAGTCCTCGAGAGGGATGAGGCTCCAGTTGGTGGGACTCGAGTAAGGACTTTGAGAGCACATTTTATGAAAGTATTATCTAAACAAAATACCCACTATGCCTGGATGAACATTTGAGGATGAAGACATCTTGATAATTAGTAATTTTTCAATTACCTTTCCAACACCATCATGTGTTCTTAACATGATAACATAAAAAAATTAACATCCTTGGTAATTTCTTGAGTCTCAAGACGAAAGAAACCATTGCCGTTCACTTATTTTGTTCACATTTTAAATTTGCCCCTTTAGCAATTGGAAGAAGGTAAATTGTTCTTAACTAGAAGAGGTTTGGAAACTTTATTTCATTTGTTCTGTCACCCCCCCATTTCCAGTCTCATGGTACTCTGTATTGGAAGATGCAGTGCCATTTTAAAACTTTTTGCTAAGAATTTTCCAGGGACTTCTTTTAAAGCTCCTTTTGCCCATAAACATTTTCTCGGTAGATTGCTTCAATGCCCACATTTCCATATTGTGAGTCATTGCTTTTCGTGTAATAAACTGCATGTTTGGAACACAGGTTTCCAGTGAGTAGCTTTATTTATTGTACAAGACGGTGCATTGTAGTTACTTCAATAAATACTGGGAGTCAGAGATGTTCTGTTTGCAATAGAAGGCAGGTGAAACAGACATCGAGTTGCTCACCATCACTGTAGCCAGTGCTGATCTGAAGGTTAGCAGGTTGCTTTATTGGTACTCTGTCATAGGCTTTATATAAATGTTATGTAAACAAAAGTCTCTTGAGTGTTTTTATCTCATGGAATTGTACAAAAAACAAAACAAAACAAAAAAACCTCTTAGGTACACCATCCCTTCCAGATGCTCGGTGTAAAGTCCGCATCCCTAGGAACTGAGCCTGAGGTATGCTGTCACAGATGAATGGGCTGCGTTAATCCTGCAGACGCGATAGTAACAGTGGTGCCAGTAGATGCTCCTGGGGGTCCAGGCAGCAGGCGGGAGGACCAGCTGACTGTAGCTAGCAGTCCTGTCCATTTCTAGTAACCACATGACTGATACCTGCTGCCTGCTGGAGTGCGCCATCCCTCAGTTCCTAAAGTTGTTTATGAGCTCCGAGGACCTGACTTTTCCCCACCCCCTCCTAACACAGCTCCTTGGCAGGCTGAGGTGTCACAGATCCCTGGGGTTCCCTGAGCACCAACAGCTCCAGGAAGGCCAGGATCACCAGGAAGGCCAGGCTCACCATGAGCACCATCTTGACCATCTTTGCTGATGCCAGGCACACCTTGAGGCCCTAGAAACCAGGAGAGTGCAGTTAGAGGCCATGAGAACTCCAAAGCAGCAGCCACTCACAATCTACTTGGAAGATTCTCTACTGGCTTACTTCTGAACCCTTCAAAAGGTCAGAGATGGGACAGTTGGACAGAGTCTGGAAGAACAGAGGCAAGGACTGGGCAGGAGGTGGGCAGATACAGCCTAGGCCAGGCTAGCCACAGATAATCTCATGTCCTGAAGACATGGTGTACTTGGTCTCAGAAGGGCTTGTAGTGTTTATGTCAAGAACATAATTTGGAGGGGCTGGAGATATGGCTCAGAGGTTAAGAACATTGACTGTTCTTCCGGAGGTCCTGAGTTCAATTCCCAGCATTGACATGGTGGCTCACAACCATCTATAACTATTAGTCTCATGAAATTTGATGCCTTTTTTTTTTTCTGGTGTGAAGATGCAGACAAAAACACCTCCATACATAAAATAAATCTTAAAAAGAAAAACATATTTGGGGGTGGCAGGCAGCCTGGGAGGAAGTTGGGGAGCTTTAACTAGAGGTGGTAGACCATAACCATTTGCCAACATGATATGACCCAAATGTGAGGGCATAGCTGGGAGTGGCAGCTGAGAGCTAATACTTAAGGCCACATAGCCTGGGGTTGCCAACAGGCTAGTCAGGACAGCAATTAAACAGTCAGGACAGGGGTTCCACGAAGAGAAGGGAGGTTGTGCCTCAGGGAGGAAGGTAAGGAGCCTTCTGAGGTGGGGACACCCTATAAGGGAGAGGGATTGTGCCTTGTAGAGGAGGCAGGGAGGGTCACCCAAGCGCAGGTCTGGTAGAGGAACCCAGAGTGGATACACAGTTGCAGATGAAATTCCTCAGGGGGCCTGCAGATGGATGAATTCATCCTCCCTCAACCTCCTCCACGCTGAGACCACAAGTGTATGTCACCACATCTAGCCCCAGCATTCAGTTTTTTACATTAAGACACTGAAGCATGACAGGATGACTCAGCAGGTAGAAGTATTTGCCTATAAGCTGGTAACTTGAAACTAATGTCCAGAACCCATGTAAAAATAGAGGAGAATGGACTCTGGTATCTACGTGTGTGTTGTGGTACCTGTTTATGCATGCATATGTGTGCATACAGATACACACAGGCACATGCACTCACACAAAGTAAAATGAAAAATCAATGTATATGTGGTCAACTAAGAGATAATTTTCTGGAATAGACATATATTTGGTAAGATGGAAGTTAACCAAACCTACTTAGATACAGAAAAATTATTGATCATTGATTATTCATTATTTCTATATACTAAAGAGATTATAAAAGCAGTTGCTAACCAGGTCCTTAATGCTCTGCCTTTGAAAAACATTTCTAGTCCTCCCCCAGAAGAACTGTGCAATGGCAGCGGCCTACCTTGGGGTCCCTGCTCCCCAGCAGGCCCATCCAGCCCTGCGCCTGTTGAACCCTTGTCTCCTCTGTCACCCTGGCTTCCTGCAGTGAGGAAAAGACACAGGCATGTTAGAACAGCTGCCATCCACAGTGACGGCCTTTTACATCGTGTTTCCCCAGAGCTTGCTGCTTTTCAGTACTTCCTGAAGTGAGGTTATTCACCAAGGTGCAGCTTAGGGAAAGTCTTACCAGAGAAGCACACCTACATCCCCAGCACATCAACTGACACCAAATCACTAGTGGGATTTAGTTTTGTTTGAAATATATATGCCTCTGAAACGTTTGTGTTATTTGGTGTTCATATTTTCAGTATCAGTTTTGGTCCACGGTTTATCAACGGACACTTTGTTTTTATTTTATTTTAATTGAAACAAGGTTTTAGTCTGTGATCCAGGTCTGAAACTCACTGTGCAGCCCATTCTGGCTTCCAACTCACAGTGATCCTGCCTCAGGGCTGGGATGACATCTGGTGTTCAGGTGTTAAAATATCACCTAAGTGTTCCTCAGATCTTTCATCTCTGTTTTGGTCTGGTCATGGTCACACAGGGCTGGGGCAACAGTGCCATAGTAAACCACTTACCCAGCATGCACAGGGCCCTACATCAGCACCTCAGGAAGAAAAACAGGCAAACAGCCTCCAGTGACACAGATACAGCACTGGTGTTTTTGCTTGATTCTAGGACCAGACACTCGTGCAGGTTTAAGGCTATGGCTGCTTGATGGACTATTTTATACTACAGCAGTCAGAATGGTGCTGTGGTTACAGTCGGTAGTGACCTGGAAGGGCTTCAATGCTTTGGGACACCCACTGGTTCCATATGATGAACCTCAACAGAGGACTCAGCTGTGTTTTCAGGGAGGGAAGAACAGGTACAGCAATGACCATGGCCTGAGCTTGGTGTCTGTGAGGGCCTAACCAGGTATGTACATTCTCTACAGTGGGTTCATGGATTGAGGCACACTCAGGATTAAAGGTGCCCAGTGCCTCACACAGAGTAGGCAGTGTGACATGTTCACTTTCAAATAGAAAACAGGTTTGTGTGGCCATCCCAGCAGGCTTCCTGGGACCTTTGTGTCTCAGTCATGGACTTCAACGTCCAACTGTTTAACTCAGATCATCTATACAGGCACATAATGCTCTAAATTTTATTTTCGGTCTAGAAGGAATTCAGATCCCTTTTTGGAGGAAATCCTATATGCTTTTAAAGATGGCAGTCACATGACACCAGATGGCATAGACTGCCTGAGAAGGCCACACTCTAGAGACATGACCAAGAAAACAGTCATTTGAAAGTTGATTTGGAACAGACACTGCACTGAGACAAGATGAAGTCTCCATTCTCCATGTTTGCTCTCCAGTGTTGAAATTCCTCAATCTCCAAGAATTTTAAAACAGGTAAAAATGATATGCAAATTATACCAAGTCCATCCACCTACCAAAGTTTTAAGCGTAACCTTGGAGATGACGAGGGACCCAGACTTATTTCCCATACAGATTATTTTCTTAAACTTCTTTGGGGCCCATCAAAGTCCCAGCAAAATTCTTCAAAGATCTCGAAAGAACAGTACTCAACTTCATTTGGAAAAGCAAAAAACTCAGGATGGGCAAAACAATCCTGGGCAATAAAAGAACTTCTGGAGGCATCACAATCCCTGACTTCAAACTCTACTATAGATCTACAGTACTGAAAACAGCCTGGTACTGGCATAAGAACAGACAGGAGAACCAATGGAACCGAATAGAAGACCCGGATATCAATCCACACATCTTCGAATACCTGATATTTGGTAAAGAAGCAAAAAATATCAAATGGAAAAAAGGAAGCATATTTAACAAGTGGTGCTGGCATAACTGGATATCAACATGTAGAAGAATGAAAATAGACCCATATCTATCACCATGCACAAAACTCAAGTCCAAATGGATCAACATAAAGCCAGCCACACTGAACCTTATATAAGATAAAGTGGGAAGTACACTTGAACACATTGGCACAGGGAACAACTTCCTAAATAGAACCCCAGCAGCACAGACACTGAGAGAAACAATTAATAAATGGGACCTCCTGAAACTGAAAAGCTTCTGTAAAGCAAAGGACACGGTCAACAAGTCAAAACGACAGCCTACAGAATGGGAAAAGATCTTCACTAACCCCACATCAGACAGAGGTCTGATCTCCAAAATATACAAAGAACTCAAGAAATTGGACACCAAAGGATCACTTAATCCAATAAAAAAAAAAATGGAGTACAGACCTAAACAGAGAACTCTCAACAGAGAGGATCTAAAATGGCTGAAAGACACTTAAGGAAATGTTCAACATTCTTAGTCATCAGAGAAATGCAAATCAAAACAACTCTGAGATTCCATATTACACCTGTAAGAATGACCAAAATCAAAAACACTGATGACAGGGGCTGGAGAGATGGCTCAGAGGTTAAGAGCATTGCCTGCTCTTCCAAAGGTCCTGAGTTCAATTCCCAGCAACCACATGGTGGCTCACAACCATCTGTAATGGGATCTGGTGCCCTCTTCTGCCCTGCAGGCATACACACAGACAGAATATTGTATACATAATAAATAAATAAATAAATATTAAACAAAAAACACTGATGGCAACTTATGCTGGAGAGGTTGTGGGGAAAAGGGAACACTTCTGCATTGCTGGTAGGAATGCAAACTGGTACAGCACCTTTGGATGTCAGTGTGGCAATTTCTCAGAAAATTAGGAAACAACCTTCCTCAAGACCCAAATACTACCACTTTTGGGTATATATCCAAAGGATGCTCAATTGTGCCACAAGGACATGTGCTCAGCTATGTTCATAGCAGCTTTGTTTGTCATAGCCAGAACCTGGAAACAACCTAAATGCCCCTTGACAGAAGAATGGATAAGGAAAATGTGGTGCATTTACACAGCAGAAAAAAATAACGACAGCTTGAATTTTGCAGGAAAATGGATGGAGCTAGAAAACATTATTTTGAGTGAGGTAACCCAGGCACAGAAAGACAATTATCACATGTACTCACTCATAGGTGGTTTTTAAACATAAAGCAAAGAAAGCCAGCCTACAAACCACAATCCCAGAGAACTTAGACAACAATGAGGACACTAAGAGAGACATACATAGATCTAATCTACATGGGAAGTAGAAAGTATAAAAAGACAAGCTCTCCTGAGTAAATTGGGAGCGTGGGGACCTTGGGGGAGGACTGAAGGGGGAAGGGGAGAAGGGCAGGGAGGGGAGCAGAGAAAAATGTAGAGCTCAATAAATATAAATTAAAAAAAAAAAACTTCTTTTGGGAAGCAGGAAGCTATTGACCAGTCAGAACCAGGTGGAATCAGGGGCTTCAAATTTGTCACCAGGGTGACGTGTGGCTTGAGAGGTCTTCATTTTAAAATACACAAATCCTAAAGGGTTTGGGGAAAGGCTGGTGTCCGTCAGTTAGTTCAGTGTGTCATCAAAACCCCAGTTTGTGTCTGGTGACCCAGCTTTCTTCAAGCAAGATGTCTAGTGTGTGCTAGTAGCTGTGACACCAGCGGACAAGCAGTGAGGACTGACCTGTGTCTTCCTGAAAGGGTCCCTGATTCATATCATCTTAAATACAGTGAATGAGTTTTTTTTTTTAACTTTTGCAACTGTTATGTCCTGCCAGTCTTCATTAAAGTCTGAACCCGTGAGTGAAAATGGATTCCTATTATTTATTGCTCACATATCCAACACATTTTGTCCTGGTGGTATTTGAGGAAAATACCACATTTCAGATTACTGTGCTTCCCACAGAATAGTAAATTAGCTGTGGTGGCCTCAAAAGCACAAAGGCCCAGCCCTCTCAGAGTCTCCCTGAATGAGTTCTGGTGTCTTCATAGCATTTCTAGGTGAGCCATGTAGACAGTAGAACTGGGGAACACTAGGCCAGCCTAAATGTGTGTTGTTCTCGGGTCTCACGACCATGAGGCCAACCAAGGGCAGAAATGGCAATCTCTCATTCAGTGAACCTCTCTTCCCTGGACCCCAGGAGAGAGACAGCACAGCATGGGGAGGGCAGGGCTGCTGTTCAGTGCTGTACGAAGCTGGGGTTTCCTCAAGTGGCTGAGGCAGGGCCATGTCTTGCTCTACTTACCTCTAGGTCCAGGATCTCCCAGCTCCCCAGTGGGACCTCGGTATCCAGGGGGACCCCGAGCACCAGGGTGGCCGATGGATCCTGGAGGGCCTGGGGGCCCTGGGGGGCCAGCTGGACCAGGCCTGCCGATGGAGCCTGGTGCTAAGGGCTTCCTCAGGTGTGCAGCCAACTGTGCGATTTGCTCTTTTGGAAAACAAGAATGCCAAGTAAGTACTTCAGCGAGGATTATCAAAATATCTTCATGAGAGTCCCCCTTCTCTCGGAACACCTCACATGCTGGGATGAGAAGTTCAAAGCCAGTCAGGGAAGGAAGTGTACCTCCCAGCCAAAAGGCACAGTGGTTTGTTTCTTCCTTGTAATTGTTTTTTGGTTCTTCCCTTTTAAGACAGGGTTTCTCTGTATTCCCCTGTCTGTCTTGGAACTCTCTTAGACCAGGCTGGCCTTGAACTCAGAGATCTGCCTGCCTCTGCCTCCTGAGTGCTGGGATTAAAGGTGTGCACCACCACCACCCACCTTCTTCCTTGTAACTGTTGTCCTCAATAGTTAGTTGGGGCTTTTCTGAGTACCCTATGTTGTGTTAAGCCCTGGGAAGAGGGTAGCCCTCCATGAGATCAGAGGACAGGCAGGGTAGGGAGGACAGTGGCCAAGGACAGAGGCTGTGTGAGGGGTGGAGGAATCGCAGGACACTCACCACTGATCATCCCCCCACAGAGCTCCCTGATGTGTTGTTCACTGGCTTCCTTGCCCTGAAATTCACCCAGGTTTATCAGCAGGTGGGGCAGTGCACCAGCAGCCCTGACATACCCAACACCTCACCCCCAAAATAACTGATAGTTCACAAAAAAACATGATCTAAAACCAGCACAAGTCCAACATCCACAACACAAGAGAAGGGAAAAGCCACAAACCGGAACTCCAGGTTTTCCTGTGATGCCTGGGACACCCTGCAGGCCTTGGAGGCCCAGTGGACCTGGGGGACCAGGTACGCCCTGGACTCCACTGGTGCCATTGGGGCCCTGGATACCTTTGGGGCCCAGTTCCCCTCGGCTGCCAGACTGCAGAAAAACAAGAGGAAAGGGGTCAGAGTGAGCCTTCCTTGGGAAGGCCTGAACCTCAGGAGTGAGTGGCCACCAGATCTCAGATGTAGGCAGTACCTTACAGGGCAGCTACACACCCAGAGGTGGATGGGAGCTTGTGGGCTCCTCGGATTCATTGTTGAAGCATCTGCCAGGTACTCACCTCTCCTTTTTGTCCAACGGGGCCACTGGGACCCTGTAAAGAGGAAGTGAGTGTATGCTTTAACTGTGGGGTGTCTGGGAGTGGCTCTAAAAACTCACCTGATCATGGTCAGTGGAGGACAGCATTCAAGCTAACACTCAGGCCCCCCACACATGAACACACTGGCACTATGTCCCCTTCACCTACCGATGCTATTTCAACGCCTCTTTCCCCTGACATTTGATTTTAGTGGCTGCGTGGTATCTGCTCTTAGTCTGGCTTGCTTCCTCATCTCTTTACTACAGTCTTAAAGTGCTGAGCAGAACATCTCCTCCCAGGAACTCTGGGCCTTTCCCTAGCTGGGGCCTCAGAAACGACTGGTCCCCATGGTGTAAGCGGACTGCTTGGGCCCATCTATTGACTCTGCTCACAGCTGTGAGCTGACTGTCCCCAGCTGAAGCAGGGAAGGACAGAGGGTGAGGTCCCCACCTGGCTCACCATTATGGTAACTGGCACCACACAGAGGTTTCTAGCTGGCAGGGGCTCTGCGTACCCCTCTCCATCAGTTTAAGAGTGATCAGGTAGGGCTGATTCTAAGGCTCTGTCAAGAATTTGCCAAAATAAAGTACAATCAACTGGGACTATTTGTAAAAGGCGTAAGAGGTTCACAGTGGCCAGTGATTGAGACCTGAAGGCAGGATCCCTGGAGCTAGGCTTTCTGTGTGTCACTTGGACCACAAGGAAAGACATCACTTCAGAGCTGAAATCCCTGACCACCTTGTAGCCAGAAAGGCCTTTCCATTTGAGTTCCAAGGCAGTTCTATTCCTGGTGCCTCCGGGAGAGCTGTGAGTGACTCTGTCAAAGCTACTCTATAATAGGTCCAAGTTCCAGCTCTTAAAATGGGGTTTTCTCACTTAGACCTTAGCAGTGGCTGATTCAGGCATGGGTGACTTTCCTAGGAAGAATGTAACAAGGCCCCTGGAGAGTCCTGAGCTCAGCAGGGAATCTCTCTGCCTGTGCCTGGACCCCTCTCCCCCACCACATATTCTCTAATGGGATGGCAAGGCCTGGGCTATTCGGACCTTATCTGCCCTCTTCAGGTACCCCATCCACAGGACAGTTCCCACCCAAACTGACAGGTGGCTCTCAGGTGGCAGTAAGGGGTTCAGACATACTCACCAGCTCTCCTTTGTCCCCTGGAAGGCCATCAGAACCTGCAATGCCCTGAGGATGATACACTAAAGTTACTGTTGGCTCCTCCCCACCTGAAGCCACTGATCCTAAGACTGAGGCCAGAGTCCAGGCCGGGATCCTGTAGTCAAAGGAGCTCCCAAAGCAACAAAGAGAGGCTTCCTGCTAGGTAGCACCTCCAGGGTGTTGTATGGAGAAGCCCTAGATCACCCAGAGAAGAGGAAGCAGTTGCTGCAAGGATGGATTGCAGCAGCCACCACAGCCCCCTCTCTGAGCTGTTTCAGGGAGGAAAAGGGCTTCAGAAAGAAGCCACACAGCTCTAGCCTGCTTTTGCAACACAAGGCTTAGAGCCCAGACTTTCACTTCTCTTCGGCCCTTTTAAAAAGTCAGTTTCCCTAATCAGAGATAGTTTTTCCCCCACCCAGGGCTCTATAGTGATCATCTAGACAACTTCTTGTACCCAGTAAAGCAGCTGACTTTGTCCATTCTGATGCCCATGGCTGTGCTAAGCAGGGATGGAGAGAAAAAAAAACTCAAGGAGCATCTCAAGTGAAAGTAAACTCACAGCCAGATGGCTTAGAGCTGTCCTGACCATGCATAGGTCTTCTGCTCACCTGGTCTCCTTTAGGGCCTGTGGCACCTCCTGGACCCTGGGCAGAGAGAATGTTCTAGATTAGAGGAATCCTGGGGATCCCTACAGGGTGTCACTGCCCTGCAGAGCAGAGGCAGGCATCTCACCTAGAGTAGGCATAAAAATTTCTCCTCAGGTAGGGGGCTCAGAACCAGACCCTAGCCCCAGCTGCCAAGCCCAAGTCCACAGGTAACAGGAGCACACAGATCTCCATGCCCCACAGCTCCTTCAAGGGCCAGTTTTCTCAGGACAACAGCTGCCTGTCACTCCCAGTAGACAGTGAATCCTTTAAATCAGCTATTAATGTCTGTGACATTAATATGTATAATGTATAGGTATTCTCTCACCACGGTGAGTACACTTAAACGGTGGAGTATGTGCTTAGTGGGCAAAAAGCATGAGGCTTCCTCAAGATCTAAAGGTAAAGACTAGAACAATGGCTCAGCTGTTAAGAGCACTGGCGGCTCTTGTAGGAAGCCTGGGTTTAGTCCCCAGAACCACATCGGGTAGCTCTGTAGCATGGAAGTTTCTGTCCTGCCTGGTCCCGCAGCTGTTCACTCCCAAAGAAGCACACAGAGGCTTATATTAATTATAAACTGTTTGGCCTACTAGCTCAGGCTTATTATTAACTAGCTCTTACAACTAAATTAACCTATAATTCTTGTCTGTGTGCAGCCACATGGCTTGGTACCTTTTCCCAGTGCAGCATTCTCATCTTGCTTCCTCTGAGTCTGGCTGGTGACTGTGTTTCTGCTTTTCCTCTTCCCAGAATTTTCTTAGTCTTGTTGCCTGACCTATACTTCCTGCCTGGTGATTGGCCAATCAGTGCCTTATTAAACTAATATGAGTGACAAATCTTTACAGTGTTCAAAGCACCATCCCACAGCACAGCTTCAGGTAATCAGACACCCACCTCTGATCTCCTTGGGCTCCTGCACTCACACAATACACATATAGACATGTGGGCAGACACCCATACACATAAAATAAAACTTTTTTTTTAAAAAGAGAATTCAAACGTGAGAGGTAAGAGCTATCCAAGGAAGAGGGAGTCAGAAGATGCACCCCCAGCCTCCCAGGACTGGGCAGGCACTAGCACGCTATCACCTAGCATCAGCTTAGGGTCCTTGGAGTTGCTGGCAAGCTCCTTAAGCCCTGGAATTTCCTGCCTGGACATTAACAAAGCACCTCTTGTGCCTGCTGTGTGGTGGTGGTTTCTGTGACTCCCTGTGTCTGTAAAGGTGCCTGGGAACCTCCGATGCCTAAATATATACATACTCCAAGTGCTTGGCTCTGCCCAGTAGGGACCAAGAAAGCAATCACATAGCTCCTAAGGACTTGCTGTATGGCCCCAGCCCAGACTCCTAACCTCCTCCCAGGCGATCCCAGTCCTTACCTACTAACCAATGAGGACCTGAGTAAGCCACAACTCCCCTGGGCCCTGACCCTGTAGAACACTGAGGTCACTCACTGGCTGCCATTAGAACCAGCAGCAGAGTCTTGGGGAGTTACATGTTTGAAACACTGGGGTCATTCAGGTCTCCGCTCATACCCAACAGATAGCCTGGGACCTAGAGTCACAAGTTGCTGCCTCTACCCTTGCCCCAGCTATTAGTTCTTCTAGGCCTGCATGTGGAGCTTGCAACAGAGCGGTGAGTGTTCTAGATCCCCTCTTGCCCAAGAAGAACACCAAAAGAATGAGCAACAAAAGGACCAAGGCACCTCTTCACAGAGTTGATGGTACTGTCCCTGCCACCCATGTGGAAGGGGTAGAGACTGGTTAGAGCAGGGAGGCACAAGACAAAGACACTTACCCGGTCACCCACATCTCCCCGTAGACCTTGAGGGCCTGGAAGGCCAGGGTCTCCTACGTTGCCCTTCTGGCCCTGTGGATTGGATAACATCCCAGCTAGTCAGCACCTGTTAGAACCCAGTCAGGATCCCGCCTCTGCCCAGTCAACCAGGGCTCACTGCCCTGACTCAAACCCTTACTCCAGCTTTACCCACCTGGAAGCCACGGACGCCAGGAGCCCCAGGAGGACCTTGTGGGCCAAGGGCTCCCTAAAAGATCAAGTATAAATGGATATTGTGAGATCCATGGAGGCCCCAGCAGCCTTTGCGGCCCTGAAAACCAAGCTATGTGTTGTGTGGACAGTGAATGAGTCTTGAGCCATGTCGCTGAGTTGCAAGGTTTGAAGGCACAAGCACAGCTACCTTCTGGGGCAATCAAGTATGGGCAGCAGATCTCAGGGCTTGTACACAGTCTCTACCCAAATTGTCAGGCTGGCTCAGTGCCAGTTACCAATGCCCAGTGCCTTCCACAGGGCCCAAGAGAAGGTTGAGTCCACATGTTATAGTACAAGGCTTGGGAATTTCCATCTAAACTTGCCAGGGTCTCAGCTGCACTGTGGCTTGAAGAATCTAAGGCTAAGTAGCCCAGCAATGCACCATTATTACAGAGGGTAAGGGGTAAAGAAAGTAAGAGTACCCCTCTCCAACCGTTCTCAGCTTTCATGGACTTGGCCATTTATATATCCAAAATGCTACCCTACCCCTTCTTGCCCATAAACCACGTCCCTCTGTGCCCGTCACTCACCACTGAGCCCCTGTGACCAGCCTCACCACGCTCCCCTGGAACACCAACATCTCCCTGCCAGGAAAGAAAAGGTTAGGGCAGGATCCTTTGACATGTGTGAGAAGAGACAAGATCCTTGTGTCCACATGGACAGAGGAGCAGAGTCCCCAGGTACATATAGAAAAATGGCAGAGTTCCTGTGTACACGTGGAAGGAAGGGCAGGTCCCCAGCATGCACAGACAAGGCAGAATCTCCATATACACGGGGCCCTGTGTACACATGGGGGAAAGAGCAAGGTCCCTTGCACAAACGTAGAGGGGGCAGGGTTTCACTGTGCACACACCGAAGGGGTAGAGTTCTTGTGTCAACATAGGGAGAGGGAGAGGAGGGGAAGGGGCATGGTCCTCCTATGTACACACAGGGAAGGGCTATGGATACTCACGGGGATACCTGGCTCTCCAGAGGGGCCAGCTTCACCCAGCTCCCCAGCTCTACCCTGTAGAAGCAAGGAGTCAGAGAATGCTATGTCCCCTCCATCCATTACCACCGGAGCACTGCCTGCTGTTCCTCCCTTCTCTGGGGAAAGGAGCCACTCACCGGTTCTCCCTTCTCGCCTTTGGACCCAGCTCGGCCAGGGAGCCCCTGCAGGACAGAGATCAGGGTCAGGCTCAGGGTTGAAGTCAAGGTAACAGTCTAGGTCAAGGCTGGGGTTTGGATTAGGGATAGGGATAGGGTCAGAGCCAAGATGGCTGAGCCATGGGAGGGCATGGGTGCAGAGAACGTTTACAGTACAGTTGCACAGTGTGCACTTGGGTAGTGTGCACAGGCCAGACAAGGTACTCCTCAGTCTGATGCAGAGCCCCTGCCGGCACTCCCAGGCAGGGTCCACAAGGCTGGCCCCACAATATCCAGGATGAATACAGGCTTGTTTGCACTTGTCCCCCACACAAGAGTACAGATAAGCTAAAGTGGTCCCTGTCCTCCTGCACCAGCGTCGTGCCGGACCTCCAACAGAGCTAGGACACCCACAGGAACTAATCCCAGAGCAGCTAAGCTACCTAGCTGGGCCACTCACCGGCAGCCCATTAGGACCCTTCTCTCCTGGGGCACCGTTGCGACCAGCCTCTCCCTGCAATGACAGTGATTGGGGAATGAGAGAAAATGATAGTATGCCGAGGCCTGGGGAAGCTGACCTCCTCTCCCACCTCCTCCCAGCAAGCATGCCACCAGGCACCAACCTTCTCGCCATCAAGCCCTGGCACGCCATCCTGGCCGTCCTTGCCTGGCATGCCCTAAGGACAGATGACAGTGTGAGGCCCTTCAGACAGAACCACCTTGTCCCATGGAGAAACCCCTTCCTTACCTTCTAAACTAAAAATGTCTCTCAAGCCCCCAAGAGTGGCTTTGTTTTCCTGGCTACCCTCAGAGACCTTGCAAGGGAGTAGATAGACGGTGTGCCCAGGGCCCTCAACATACCCATCTGTGTTTACTGTCCCTAGTCTACCAACCACCTTCTGTAGGGTTACAGCAGCTGCAGAACTACAGGGGGAGCAAGAGGAAGACGTGGGCTGTTGTGGGGAGGTGTTTCAGGCTGCCGGGAGCTGCGAGGTGCTGCTGTAGGTTTCTGGGAGCTGCTGGGGCTACTGGAAATGTTGGGAGGTCTTTTGGGGGAGGTTACAGGTTTCTAGGGCTGCTAGAGTAGTGATGTGGGAGTCCCCTCCACTCTGTGTGCTGTGATTACCATTAGTGAATAGAGAAACTGCCTTGGCCTGTTGATAGGGCAGAACTTAGGTAGCAGGGAAGACAGAACTGAATGCTGGGAGGAAGAAGAGTGGAGTCAGGGAGAAGTCATGGATCCGCTGTCGGAGACAGGCATGCTGAAACTGTGCTGGTAGGCCACGACCTCGTGGTGATGCATGTATTAATGGAGACAGGTTAAACTAAGAAGCTAGAGCTAATGGGCCAAGCAATGATTTAATGAATACAGTTTCTGTGTGATTATTTTGGGGCTGAGCAGCCAGGACAAACAAGCAGCTCCCTTTTCCTGCAGAGTAGTTGGTGGGTGCTAGAGCTGTTGGGGACTGCTAGGTGCTGCTGTGGGTCTCTGGGAGCTTCTGGGGCTGCTGGGAATTGCCAAAGCACAGCAGTTTAAAGGGCAAGGAGGTCCTGGCAGGTTAGTCTACACACAGTACAGGTACTCTTGAGTGGGTCCCTGACCCATCGTAGGTCATACACCTGTGAAGCCAGGCCCTGTGTACAGAAGGGACTGTGGAAAGAGAACCTGAGAGGAGTGGTTACTAATGGCAATATCTCAGCCCAGAGGAGTAGCAACATTGGGGCAGTTTATGTGGCCAGGACACCATCCTGATGCCATGAATACCTGAGATACTCACTGGTTCTCCACCGGGTCCGGCCACTCCAGGAATTCCTTTGGGACCAGGCCTGCCCTAAAGGAAACGTGGGATAGAAACAGCTGAAGTTGGGACCCTGAGGAACATCCCATCCTGCCTCACGATGTCCCCAGAGGCTCAGCCACACATGCCAGCTTTCAGGACATCAGACAGACTACGCTTCCACTGGAGAGTGCCCTGGCTCATCCCAGTCACTGTAGAGAGGCTCCGTTATCAGGGCTTCTGGAGACAAGTGGCACCCTTAGAATTTGGGGGTCTTGGGTGGGGAAGAAGAGGTTTGGAGGCTTCCAGAGGCCAATGTGTGCTGACAGCCACGTCTGTTCAGGAGATGCCTGGGTCTCTCCATAGCTCCTATTCACACGCCTCACTACAGAGTCTTCATCTGTGGCTGGGCAGTCTGAGATTAGTGAAGTGGAGGGAGGAAGCTCCCTGCCTAGCTCCTAGGCTGGACTGGAGCCAGGATCTGAGTTCAGTGGCCCATGCCCCAGCCTCTGTTGAGAGCTTCTCAATGCTGGCTGCTCTGGAGTCTCCCATATGGACTTTGGGTGTTTGTAGAGGGCAGAGAGAGGGCTGGGACCCTTCAGATCCATGTTTCTAGCATTATACCCCTTTTCAGAAGAGGTATGAGGAGCCTCCGTGCCCCTGGCAGGGGCTCTCCAAGTGTCCTCCACCCCCAACTCTACTTAGGAACTAGATCAGGCTCTTTTGCAGACAGGTCTAGAGAACCAAGTTCCTTCTCACTTACCAGGTCACCTTTAGGGCCTCGGAACCCTTCTGGACCCCTTTCGCCTCTGTCACCCTAAAAAAATAACAAGAGGGGTAGGTAGGGCCAGTGTTAGCAACACAGAGAAGGCCAGGAAGCTGTCAATAGCAGCTGAGGCCCCTTCCAGGTTTTGCCTGGTTTAGGCCTCTAGACCTAGGCAGAGGCTGCCTGCTGCTGCTGAAGGTCACATGGGACAGTGACACACCCCCATCCCCAGCTCACAGCCAGACCATAAAGGAGGCAGATCTCCCACGAAGGTCAGAGGCCCCATGCTCCAGCTGTGCGGGCACTCAGGCATGGCACATGCTACTTCTCATGTGTCCTAAACCTCACAGATACACCCACCCCTGGTATGTTCTGGATGCCCCATGTATCTATGGACAGTCCATCCTTGGATGGGGCTCAGGGAAACCCAGTGGGATATGGGTAGCATTTGTGTGAATTAATAGCAGGAAGAAGGGGTCGAGGGTCAAATGGTCTGGGCTGGTGTGAGGTCAACCTTCAAGCCCAGACAGATACATACCACTTTCCCAGGTGCTCCTGGGGTCCCAGGGGGGCCCCGGAACCCAATGGGACCCTGTAGAGGAGAGAAGGCATTTGAAGTCCTTCCACAGAAGCATACACCCAGAGGGAAGCTCCAGCCCAGTCTCAAGTTGCCAGCCAGGAAGAGCCCGAGATCCTGGCGGTTAGGTTCTTTCATCTTGAGCCCTAGCAGAGTCGGGATAGGAACAATCCCAGCCACTCAACTACCAGGACTGACCTCAGCTGAGCCACAGCCCTCCATGGAGCCAGCAGCACTTACCCGGTCCCCAGGTGGCCCAAGTGGCCCTGGAAGTCCTTGTAATCCTCGTGGTCCCTGGGAGAACAGAACCAGAGCTACAGGGGCCAGATGGCACACCTACCCCAACAGTCACCATAGGCCTCTGAGTCCCCCAGGCCTTGGCGTCTACCCTAGAAGTAGCTGACTTCAACTGAAGCCCCTGGAGGGAGCAACACTAGCCTTGGTGTCAGCCTGGATGGGACCCTCTCTCAAGAGCTGGTTTACAGTCCCTGGAGTCTAACTTCCCTTGGAGACCATCAAAGGGCTTCCACCTCACCACCCTGATTCCCTCCCCAGCCTCACCTGTAGCCCCACGGTGCCTGGGATTCCAGGAGGCCCAGGGGGGCCAGGATTACCCTACAACAGAGAAAACAGTAGCCAGCTAGTTCACCCTAGTTCTTCTAGCATCTTTGATTTTCCGCTGGTCCCCTCCCATGAGTGTGAGCCATGAGGGGCACCACTCCTTCACAGCTGAGCCACAGAGGTTGAGTGAAGTGGCGGGGGGGGGGGGCGGGGGACTTGCTTACAGCTAGAAATAGGCCACATAAATCACAGCGACCTCAACATCCCCTGTTAAGGACCAGGGGTCTGTGTTCAAACAAAGCCCCCAGACCTTCTTAGGGACCTCCCTCCTAGTCAAGCCGGGGAGTGCCACCAGAAGAGTATCCCAGGCCTCTTCCCAGCATGCAGTAAGAACAGGCAGGGGCCATCTAGGGCAGTGGCTACTGTGTCAGAGTGGCAGAAGCTCCTATAAACACGTTAGGCCCAGAGCCAAGTCCTCAGGGACTCTCAGAACACCAGGAGTTTCCATGTGAGGGCAGATAGGGAAGGATTTGTTTATATGAAAGGACTCTGTTCCAGGGCACCCAGTTCTGACGAGTCAGGCCCCACTGAGGATATACCAGCTTCCCAAAGGTTCCAGCACCTTCCTCTATGATGTTCGGGACCACAAGCCACCAGCTCCCCTCCTCCTCCTTATGGCTGCCACTTAGGTCAGTAAACCTACGTGGACAGCAGACAGCATCTTACCTTCTCACCGTCTTTGCCAGCTTCTCCTGGTTCCCCTTTGTAGCCAGTAGGCCCCTGAAAACAAGCATGGAAGTGACCGTCCCTAGACCCATGGATGCCCCCAATCTGCCTATACAGAACCAAGGACTATACAGCCAGTCAGGCATGAGATTTAGAATCCAAGGCCAGAACCAGACAGGGAAACTGAGGCCTGGGAGGGTTTGTGACTATGGTTCCCAAGGGCCCTCAAGGAGTAGGGTTAAGATTAATCCTTGCTCATCTCTCTTTTTGCCTCTTCTGAACTCAGACCAGGCCTAGCCTGGTCACACCAGCTTCCAGTGTGTCATTTGGGTAGAGAAGACATAATAAGCTCGTGAATATATTCCCCCCCCGCCAACAAGGCTGAGTCTAGGCTCAGAATTCCTAAAACCGCAAACTCCACAGCATGAGAGGACCCAGTGGCCTCTGTCAGTGGAGAAGTGTGCTCAGCCTAAAGTTTCCCGCTCACCTTGAACCCTGGCATTCCTGGGGGTCCAGGAGGGCCTGGAGGGCAGATGGCAGGACACTGTTGAAAAAACAGAAGGGTCAGACCCTTCCAAGACAACTGGGGCAGGATACCAGTGGCAGGGGGCGGGGGAACTGAAAAGGACCATTTCATCAGTGAAGGGGACCGTGGACAGGCCTCAATAGGGCCCCATTCAGTGCTGGGCATGAGGTGTGGTGACTGTGGAGGGGGTGGAGGGCTGGACTGCAGCCAGTCACCCTCCCTCACTCCCTACAGACAGACTCTCAGATTCAAAGCAGCTATTTACATCCTGGCTGGGGCTCCACAAAGGAGCCTTCATGTGACCAGGCACCTGGTGGCTGTTAGGAGGGATGCTGTGTGAACTCAACCAGCAGCACCACCGCTCTGGTTTGACAGCACATCCTGCGCCAGATACCAAGACGCTACTGGAGAGTTCTAGCTCACGCCATGCTGAACTGGCCAGGGCAATCCTGGGTATGCAGTGGTACTGACTACCAACTACCAGCCCATCTCAGAGGCTCAACACTGTCCTCATCTAGAAGAACCCTCCTTTCCCCTGCTAGGGGATGCTGAGTAAGGGTGAAGATCAGAGGGCAGTTGACCATCAGGACCGAGCGAAACTGCATCCGGATGGGGATGAAACCAGACACAAACCACCTCCTAGGAACTAGAAACGCCCTGCAGCAGACGAGGCCTGTTAGCTCCCCAGGGCGGTGGTTACTTACCACATATAACTGAGAGGAGCTGAGAGGTGGCTCTGCAGGACCAGAGCTGCCACCCGATGGAACTGTATTGCCTAGGTGTCACCTCCCCGTGACTATTAGCTTTGTGGGAGACCACACAGGTGTAGATGGTCAGCAGAGAAGATGAGGCCAGGCTTGTGCCTGGAGCCATCTGCAGAGAGTCCCCAGGGAGCTCTCTCTGGGGCCTTACTGATAGGGATGGAAGCAGGTCCCTTTCTGGGTAGGAAGCTGTCTTGGAACCCCGCCCCCAGCAGTGGCCTCCAGCAAGACTCCTCCTCCAAAGCAGGAGCATCCCTTATAACCCCCCATAATCACCCCAAAGCTTACTTGAAGATCAGTGGCACCTTCAGGGAGGACTCCAGGGTTTCCCTTGAACATACAAAAAAGCAGTTGGTGTCCATCTACCCCCCACCCACTCTGTCTCCCCAGTAGCCAGTGTGATGCACTGCTGACCCAGCTGCAGAGTAGGTGACAGCAGAAACCATCTGTCCTTGGGGCAAGCTGTACAGCCCACCTCTCTCACTTGCTTCTGGGGAGTGGCACAGACCCTGGGCAGGGATGAAGGTGGGGTCCAGCCTAGTTCGTCTCGGCTACCTGACAAGACTCACCCCTCCTCAGTACTTACAGGAGGTCCAGGAGGTCCTGGGGGACCAGGCAGGCCTGGGAGTCCAGAGGGTCCCTGCAGAGGATTCATGACTCAGAGCAGAGCCTGCCCCACTGAGGGCACCAGCTTCACCCAAAGTAGAGGATACTACAGCTCCCCCCCCCCCTTTTATTATGTATACAGTGTTCTGCCTGCATGTATCCCTGCAGGCCAGAAGAGGGCACCAGATCTCATTACAGATGGTTGTGAGCCACCACATGGTTGCTGGGAATTGAACTCAGGACCTCTGGAAGAGCAGCCAGTGCCCTTAACCATTGAACCAACTCTCCAGCCCAAGCTCCCTTTATCCTCCGTGGATGAAGCCTGTGTTGGTATCCATCTGTCTGTTTGCCATCCTGAGTCATTGGTGCCTCTCTGCCTGAGCTTCAGCCAGGGCCCACCAAGTACAGGATGGGGGTGGGGTGGGGAAGGTAACAGAGAGGAGAGAGTGTACAGGAAAAATGGAGGGGACAGGGAGAAGGTAAGTAGGGGTACCAGGGAGCCTCTGGTTAGGTGTGAGCACTAAGGCTACACGCATTCATGCAATGGCCACACAGGGAGCAGTCACTCACCGGGGGACCTCGCAGACCAGCTCCACCTGGGAGGCCACTCACTCCTGCCTCTCCCTGGAGGAGGTAGAGAAGGGGGAGATGGGCAGCCTGTGACCCTGACGGAGGGAATCCCACCAGGGCTGTATGCCCTTTGAAAGACCAGGACTCCAAGTGTGGAGTGGTCAGGTCGCACCCTAAGAAGACCACTGTGCCGTGATCTGGGATATCCCAAGGTGGGCTTCAGCAAGGGCTGCTCTGGGAGGGGCCAAGGGGGCAATGAATACTCACAGGAGGTCCAGGGAGGCCTTTGCCCTGCAAAGTCAAGAATGCACAGGTTGGCCCTGCCACCCCCAAGATAATTTTGAGTTCTAGAGAGAGGGAGGTACTTGATTTGGGAGAAACACACCCACTAATGCAGAGGCCATAGCCTAGATAAAGCCCAGGGGAGGCTGCGAGAGAACCCCAAAGATGCCACCTCACAATGACTATATACAGAAGGGTTGGTACTTACCCCAAGTCCTGGTGGCCCCGGGGGTCCTAGACTTCCCTGAAGAGGAAAACAGGGGTCTGAATGGGAAGGAACACAGGGAAGAAACTCTGGCCTTTGTTTGCAAACCCATTTTTCCCTCTCTGGAGCCTAAGTCATAACTCTCACGAGGTGGGGAGCAGGGATGGAAACCTATATAGAAAGAAAGGTTCTGCTGTCCTAGTACCCGGGTGAGTGTGGAGGAAAAGCACAGCCAAGAAAGTTGCTAGTGGGTGGGCAGAATCAACAGGAGGGCAAGACACAAAGGTAGGTGTGAGCCACAGTTAGGTCCCCCTGGACTGTCGTCTGGGAAGCTGTACCAACACTAGCTTCCAAAAGCTGCTGAGATCAGCTAGGCAGACAGGGTCTAAAAATGACTGGTTTGTCAAGAGTGGGGTGCACTCTGGTTCTCACATTGCAGTCAAAGTGTCCCCCCAGACAGCCTGGGACCAGCCCACCCCAGGCTGAACCGCAGTTGGAGCCCAGGTTGCTACTAACCATTACTTTCATTCAGGTACCCCCACATCTGAGTACCCCATGCTAGCTATGGGCATGTGTCCCACCCACGCCTTCAGTTCTCTGAGGTGCTCTGTGCCCATGGCTCCCTCTCCCGAGGTGAAGTACTTGTGAACGGATCTGCCCTCAGAAGCAGTGGAAAAAGAGAGCCAATTTGCTAGTAAACGGGGGATTCAGTGAAGGCGGTCAGACTCATCAGACTCAGAGGATGTGTAGGGATGTGTAGAGGCTTCTCTTGTGCTGATTCGCCCAGGGCCCTGGCGTCCGGAGACACTGAGAGGAGGGATATCTGGGGCTCATTCCTGCCTGTGTTCCCATCACTGCACCAGCAATCCCTGCCAGGGTCTGAATGCCACAACAACTCTGACCAGGGGCTGTGGGATTGCTGGACAGGGGAGGACCTATGGGCTGTCCACTTGGCATCCTCCTCTGAAGTGGAGTTAATGGGATAGGGCCCGGCCAGTGCAGTCATGGACGTCATCCACAGAACCTTCATCCTGATGGCCCTTGAGGACCACCTGGGAACCTTACTTCTGGACTGCAGTCATTGGAACCCAAACACTTACCCGTTCTCCAGGGGCACCTTTGGGTCCTGGGGGTCCATCCCTCCCGGTCAGACCCTAGAAAGGTAGGGAGGGGGTGGGCTCAAGAAACCACCAATGAGAAGCACATGCCATGCCCAGGAAGAGTGAGCCACAGAACTTTTTTTTTTTTTCAAGACATGGTTTCTGTGTATCCCTGGCTATCCCGGAACTCACTCTGTAGACCAGGTTGACCTCGAACTCACAGAGATCCACCTGCCTTTGCCTCCAGAGTGCTGGATTCTTAATTATGAATCCAGAAGGCAGAGACCACTTTTAGTGGTCCCCGGTGCACATGGTGCACCCAGGGTGCAAGGAGGGCATGGGGCCAGTACTGCTACCAAATCCCAAGACTGACAGAACAAATAGGTCTAGCAGCCCAGCCCAGATCTTGCTTGGCTAGTCCCAGAGCCAGGGCCTTGAGTACACCATTATCCATCAAGACATCAGGGGCTCTTGGAGGAACACCCGTGCGGCCAGCGTGGCGCAGGAAGCCTGACAATGGGCACTTGTTCCTGGATCAGTAAGAGCTGATGCGACTTCCAGCCACTGGAAGCCGGGTCTGTCCAAGCCAGGAGCTGGCAGCGTCTGGGATGAAGGCCAGGGACCCCTATTGGGAACTACCGCCACTTCTGTCAGGACAAGGTTTCCTGCTTGAATAAGCCCAGCTGCAGAACAGCAAGGAAAGCCTGACCCCTGGTTGGGCTGTGACAGGGGTGAGGTGAGGTGAGGTAGGGATGCAGTAGGAGGGTACACTCACATCCACACCAGGCAGTCCTGGCAGTCCTGCCTCTCCTGGCTTCCCTGGCTTCCCTGAGGTCCCTTTGGGCCCCTGGTAGGAGGAAAGGACAGAGTTATGCAGGAAGTACCTGGCTCGAAGCTCTAGCCTCCATCAAGGAAGTCAAGTCCTCTCCACGTCGGCTGCTACCCAGCCACGGCGATGGGCTCCTCGCTCTGCTGCTCCACTGGACCCTGGAAGGTTGCCCCACTCCCATAGCATCCACTGAATATTCACCGAATGGATCCAGCCTCCCCGGCAAAAGACCAGCAGGTCACCATATAGAAACGCCAGTGGGCTCAGAATCTTCAATCTACCCAGACACGGTGGGGAGAGACCTATGGGACTGTACTATCTCCTTTCTCTGGTTTATCTGGACACTGGCATAAAGAAAGCTTCCAGCCAGACCCAGAACAGAGTCCCATATGCCCCCCCCACTGCCAGGCTCTGCCCTCAGGTCTCTCCTGGGGCAATACAAGCCTATAGCAATAAGGGCAGGGTATCAAAGCCCTTCTGTTTTCTGTGTTCATCTCTTCCTTGTAAACTGGAAAAGCCTCCCTTTTCCAACCAGGGACACTTACTGGAGGGCCAGGAAGACCTGGGGGGCCAGCTTCTCCCTGCAAAAAAAGGAAAAGACCACATGTAACCCCCAAAAATAGGAAACCCACCTAGAGCTGGGCCATTCTCCAATCCAGCACTGGACGCTTGGCCCCTGGAGACATTGTGGGGGGGTGGGGATCCCCAGACCCTCTCATTTATATCTGGAGGCCTCTCCTCTGCAGGCTAACCAAGGATGGGACGAGCTAGAGATAGGCTCAGCCAAATAGCGTTTGAGAATCACTCCGTAGGAAACACTCCATAGGGCTCCTCTGCACTGACCTGATGGCTTTAGAGATAACGTAGCTATGGCTAGCTAAGTGTCTTGACTCCATCTGTTTGGGAGATGGCAGTTCCACCCCCATTTTCCAGAAGGGTGTCCCAGGAGCCTCATCGCCTGTGGATACATACTAGGGTGGCTAAATCTTTCAACCGAGACTTCAGCCTGGATGCTCAGTTACAAGAGAGGGGGTTCAGAGGGTACGGTCCTAGGCAACTTACATCCAACATGGCGGGCCAGGAAGGGTGTGAGGGAGCCCATGGTCATTTTAGCTGAGCTAGGTACTGGGACTCTTGGGGATACTGAGAAGAGCTCAGGGCACTCGTGGTGAAGCTTCCTATACCTCTCTATGGCGTCCCTAGGAGAATAACATGAATGACCAGAGGCTGCCCTTCCTGGAGAAGACCCTATGAGAAGCTTTCCGTGCCAGATGATGGGAGGATGTGGGGTGGACGATTTCAGTTGTCTCCCCAAACTGTTTGGGCCATAACTGGATGATAAGATACCATCTCTGAGCCTAAGCTGGTCCCCAGCCCCATCCAAGACTAGCTTTATTCTCAGTCCCAACAACAACCCCAGGTTCCCAAAGTACACCCTAGAATACGGGAGCACATGCACCTTAGGGCCCATACTTTTAGCCAAGGATCTACCCCAAAGACGAATGAGGTCTATTTAGCTCCACCAGGGGTACCCTATATCACCCTAGCTCTCAGAGGAGCGGCTTGCGTTTGTTGTCACAAGACCATGAGTCTCAGGATACCTCCCCCATTCCTCTCCCAACTCACATCGATGCCATCCTTGCCGGGCTTCCCAGGAGGCCCTTGTGGACCAGGGGGGCCTCGAGGTCCCACTTTCTGAAATTAAGATAAGTTATTAGGTAGCCCTCCTTTCTACCATGTCAGCCTCCCTCTCCCCGCCCCGTCTCATCTTCCCCAGCCCAAGTAATTCTGGGGCCTGTGACAGTGGCCCTTGACCCCCATTCCTGCCCGCTAGAAAATCCCAAAGTCTCCAAAGTCGCCTGGCGCGGAGGTACAGTTTATCCCCGCTTGAGCCAGGAGTGGCTGCGGGCCCGCAGGGAGTCTTCAGGAACAAAGACAACATTGTTCAGAGCTTGGTGGTAGCAGCGCCGGCAGCGGCCTGACCCGGTAGGGCGAAGACAGTGGAAGTCCAGGTTCATGGTCGTCTTGTCCTGATGTCCATGGGGCTCAGCTGCATCACTAGAACTCGCTCGCCGGAGCAAGGCAGCGAGGAGGCTGCCGTAGATGTCCTCGAAGGTCCCCGGCAGCAGAACTCAGAGTTTGGCCCAGGAGCCTCGAGCTGGCCCAGGTTATGACGTTTGACGCACAGCCCTATCTATCCCCGACCCGGTCGGCACCCGTGGGCTCGCGCTCACCTGCGCGGAGGGGGCCGTCAGAAGCTGCCCCAACATCAGCAGGGCTAGGACGGGAGCTCCGGTCATGGCTGGCTGGCGGGTGCTCTGAGCGGCTGGCGCCAGGCAGCAGGGTGGGGAGAGGGGCTGGGGGCGGCGCGAGGCCGTGCGCCCCGCCCTGCCCCGCCCCGCCCGCGCACAAGCCCCCCATTCAACTGGGCCCACCTGGGCCGGCGGGGCGCCACATGGGCTGGAAAGAAAAAAAAAAAAAAAAAACCCAGAAACATTTTCCAGCCCTCCTCTGAGTTAAAATTATCCTAGGACAGCGCGTTACACACACGCACCTTTCAGCGCACAAGAAAGACTCTTTTCTCTCCCACTCCTCTGCCAGATCGTGGCCAGAAAGAAGCGCCACAGTAAAGGGCATCTTTTGAGAACTGCGAAGGGCACGCCCAAGCTGCCCAAATCCCAAGAGGATCACGGTGGGTAAATCTCCCTTGAGGATGCCTACCACGGCAGACAGCCCAGCACTTCTGGCTAGCCATCCCTGCCCTCTCTCTTAAGCTTGGATCCAGGCTCTAGTTGGGGTAAGGGTGGACCGGTTCATTTCAGCCACCACTGGAAAGCCTCATAAATATGCTGTACCCTGTTCCCTAGGAGGGAGCAAGAAGAAAGCGGCAGCCTGAAGATCAAGGCGACCAAGTCTGCGGAGAGAAGGACCCAGTGTTAGGGCCCGCCTGGAAGCAGGTCTCCACATTAGTGGTCTGTCCTTTAACCTAACTTCAGGTTATTTTACTAAATTACGTATGAGTGTTTTGCTTGCATGTATGGTGTATGCATGTTTATCATGTGCGTGCCTGGTGTCCAGAGGTCAGAAGGTACAAATGTTTGTGAACCTCCATGTGGATGTGGGGAATGGAACCTGAGTCCTCTACAAAAGTAGTGAGTGCTCTTAACTGCTGGGCTAACTCTCTAGCCCCTTCCCTTCATCTTTCAGACATCTAAATCACCTATGGGGTTTGCCAAAGCTGCAGGATCCCAGCCTACCTGTCCTTTTCTGGGAAACTGAATTTCCCGAGTAACACCGCCCTGAGTTTACAGGACATGGCAGAAGCTCCATCTGCAGGCAGGGATCACGTGACAGAAATGAACAAGAACAGAGCGGACAAGGGAGAGAGAGAGAGGAGCAGGGGGAGGGAGGGAGGGAGAGAGACAGAGAGATAGGGCGGGAGTGGGGGTAGAGAAATGGCCCCAACGGGAAGCTGTGGCTTTCACCTGCCAAGTGAGGTAACAGGAGATTCTCCTTCCAGAATCAGGCACCCCACTGCCTTCTTAGCCCTGCAGGGGGAGTTTGTGGATGAACACAAACTGAGGAGAGAGAGCAACTCAGGCAGCAGAAGTTGCAGCTGGGGGCCGTGAACCACCCACATGGTCTGAGACTAGGATGTCATGGCTCCTGAAAGGACCTCCTACCTGACCTAGGGGCACCGCAGTCCTGCTCTTCCTGCCACCTCAGCATGTAGCATGTGGCACAGAGGGAGACTCAGATGAGACACGGCTGGCCTTTGGGTTGGGTCTGGGGAGCATTTTTGGCACTTGAAGCAGGGTTTGTCTTCAACACACTCACACCCCCAGCCTCACATCCTAGACCCTCTCAGGTCCAGGCCGCCCAGCGCTTGCCTTGGAGCCGTGCAGAGCTGAAGCTTTATCTACCCGTTTTGGTACACTATTCTCCTGAAAGTCAGGGGGTCAAGTGAGTCAGAATGGCCAGCCACTCCTAGAGCCTCTCCTCACTTTCAAGTGTTGATATTCCCCATCTGACCTGAGTCCCAGCCATCTAGTCAAAGATGCCTGGGCACTCCAAGAGGGAGCCCAGCTGGAGTAACGAGATGCCTTCTCTCCATCTCAGAACGTCTATTTCCATTTCATGATGGAAACCTCACCAATGTGCCAAACCACAGCTGAGGGTCTGGAGGCCCACAGCCTCGAGCTAACCTTGGGAGGGCAACTGTCCAGAGCATCATACAGTGACCTTGTCAAGAAATGGCACCTGACTCCTATGTTCAACTCGGGGAGAACTGTGATCCTTTCCCCCAGAACACCCAGGACTGTACTTGGTTGCCGTCTCATTTGCACCAAGATGTGTGTGGCTCTCTCCTTAAGGTCAGATAGGCACAGGGGAGCTAGAAGGGGGAAAAGCCCCAGCAGAGAGAAGCTGCAGTGGAATGCCCGTCTGACAGGCCACATACAGCCCCTGGAGATCAGCGGAGAGGGGCATGACACCCAGCATGGTCCCCAGCCCACCCAAGAGACAAGCCTCAGGTAAAGAGCTGATGATCAAACCCTATACTCAGGAAGGCTGAAAGCGTATTTTAGGATAGGTCTTTCTAGGGCGCCTGTGCCCAGAAAGAACCGTGCAACCAGTATCTGCCAGGCTCTATACGGGCAAAGCAGCACGATGTGTGTGGCACTGGCCAGGCTGCTCTCAACTTGAGGGAAGAGGGCAGTCTAGAGAACCAACTCACAGAACCCACAGGCAACCAAAAATCAAAGTCTAAAGAGTTTATTCAGAAAAGGCCTCACTTGGCACCAGACTAAGAAAAGAGGCCCCTCCCCCAAGACCCTTAGGATCTGTTCACAAACACGGGCTCAGAGGGCAGTGGGGGAGGACACAGTGAGGTAAGGAGGGTTCTAAAGGCCATGGCCTTCCCTGAGGGCAGGGCCTTAGTCCCTCTGGTGGCTGCTTCAGTGGCCACCAGGGAGAGGCCAGCACTGTGGGGCACCAAGAAGAGCCAACAATGGGGCTCAGGGACTCAAGACAACCCCTGCAGTGGGCAGAGTAGGACTGAGATGCACCTCTAAGGCTTTGGGGGTTCAGCAGAGGCCCCCATCCCTGCCAACTTCTCTGACTCACCCACTGAGACTTCTGTGGTATCAGGGTGCTCCACCAAGTTCCCAAAGGTATCTTGCTCTATCCCCACCGGGCTTTCTGGGTCCTCTGTCCCCGCCTGGCTTTCTGAGTCCTCTGACCCCACCTGGCTTTCTGAGTCCTCTGGTCCATTCTCATCTTTCTGGGCCTCAGCACACTCTGAAGGTGTAGGAGGCAGGGCAGGGCATAACATATCAGTGCTATGGTTACTGGCTACTCCATCTCCCTCAGTCCCCTCCTCCACCTTCCTACGTTTTCTTACCTCATCAGTCACCCCGGCCCCATGGGTAACAGGACAGGGCTGTTCAGCCTCCCTGGGTTCCTGGCTGCTAGGGCTGAGGGCACACCCCTCAAGGTTGTGGACAATTTTCTCTACCTGAGGATCCCATGGGATCTGCTCCTGCCTGTTTCCCTCCAACTTTCTCTTCTTGCTCTCTTTGGGGCTCTGTGACTCAGCCTCACCCCTCTGGTCCCCATCCAAGGTTCCCACATCATCTTGGGGCTTTGTGCTCAGCAGTGAGGGATCCTCAGTTGTTCCACTGTCCCCACCCAGGTTCCTTCCAGATCCATAGGTCCGACCCCGTGTGCCAGCTTCTCGGAAGGGGTTTCTGGAGCCCTCATCCTTATCTGCCTGCCCTAGTGCCGGGAGTAGCTGGGGCCTGAATCTCCGCAACTTGTCATGGGGCCCCCAGACAAACTGGCAGTGTGGCTTGAAGTGCTTCCAAGCAAAGTACACCAGCTCGCGGCGCCAGCGCCGGCAGCGCACGGCAAACAGGAAGTAGTCCAGGGCACTCTGGCGCACGCTGGGTAATTTGTCGTGCAGTAGTGTCTCCTTCAGGAAGAAGTGGACCAGTGGTGCCTGGTAGTGCTCTAGGCCCAGCTCACCCAGTGACTTGAGGATGCGCGTAATACGCAGGTTGTTGTGGCTGTGTCTGTGAAAGTGGGTGACAAAAGGTTTTGGTTTGTTTTTTTAAGACAGGGTTTGTCTGTAGTTTTGGAGCCTGTCCTGGAACTAGCTCTTGTAAACCAGGCTGGCCTCAAACTCACAGAGATCCGCCTGCCTCTGCCTCCTGAGTGCTGGGATTAAAGGTGTGCGCCACCACCCCCCGTGGTGACAGGAGGTTGGATGGAACTTGCCCTGGGGATGCAGATCTGGCCAAGGCATCCCCAGCTGGCTTCATCTCAAATTTCAGGGTCTTCTCAGGCCCCCACCTGGGAAAGTGGCCTGTGTACCCCGGACCTGTGGACGCCCCAGTTCATGGACTCCTGCCTGGGAAACACAGCTGATAGCAGACCCAGAGTGACTGAGATGCCTGCATGAATGGAGGGGATGAAAACTCCCAAGCCAAGGGACTGGTTCCGTATAATACCGCAACCCCCACCACATGGCGGACCTGTACACTATGGCTGTATTAAGCTTCTCTGCTGGAAGCCCAGTCCCAGATACTAAAGGGGAGCAGCAGGGCCCTGCGCTCACCTGTTCAGGTTGCGGAAGCGTGGCTCGAAGTTCTGTGCACGGCAGACTATACCTGTGTCCCGGTCCTTAAGTTGGATCCCATAAAAGCCCAGCATGAGTTCATAGGCCTGGACAAGACGCTCTTTGACCTCCTTGGAGCGTTTAAATTCCTAGAAAACAACCCCATGGGGGCTCAAGTGACCCTCACTGGTCACTGCTCCCAAGGACCACTGGGTGGGGCGCTGGATACCAGGGAGGCCAGTGCCTTCCCTTAGGATGAGGTGACATCAGCACACCTCAGGAACGCTGTCACCTCTACTAACCCGAGTCACCTGCCACAAGGTATCCTTGCTGTCCCTATCCAGGGCCTCCCGACCCTTCTTTCTACTACTCAGCCTCTAAGGGATGCCCCCTTTCTGTGATGTCCCCAACGGGCAGCATCATTCCTATCAGGCAGACTTCTTTTTTTTTTTTTTTTTTTTTTTTTGGTTTTTCGAGACAGGGTTTCTCTGCAGCTTTTTAAGAGCCTGTCCTGGAACTAGCTCTTGTAGACCAGGCTGGCCTCGAACTCACAGAGATCCGCCTGCCTCTGCCTCCCGAGTGCTGGGATTAAAGGCGTGCGCCACCACCGCCCGGCCAGGCAGACTTCTATATGCCACAGGGGCACCTTTGTCGGTGACCTCTCTGCAGGCAGGGGTAGCTCTCCCTAACGTTCTAGCTGGGCCCAGGAAGGGAACTTACCTCAATCTCCTTGAGTGTGAGGGGCTTGGCATGCCAGTTCACTCCTGGTTCCCTCAGGGGAAACAGCCTGTGAAGACGGTGAGGAGACAGGTACTTTAGTATCAGCCAGCAACTCCTTGTCCTGAATCCAGTGCCTCCCTCTCATCCCTCTTTCCTATGCCTTCCTATTTTGTTCTTTCTCGTCCTGAGTCCTGTAGAGTTACTGCCACAGTGTGCGCCATGGCAAGAGGGCACTGGGAGCAGTCCTGGGAGCGATCCTCAAGCAAGGGATGTGTACTTGCCAGGAAATGACTGCTGTGTGGCACCCCACTCGAGCCCTGCTGAAACCAAGGCAGGTCGCTCCGGCTGCCCTCTGAACAGTCAGGCCTGCCCCACAGACCCGCACACACCGTCCCCACAGAGCCCGGCAACAGGGACACCAACTAGGTTGGCGGCAATCCCTGTCACATACATAGAGGCTCATGGAAGGAAGGAGTGCTTCAGACACACCTAAGTCTACACACCACACGATAGCTCCCACCCAGACCAGCCCTCTCCCTAGGTTCCACTCACCACTGGATGTAGGAGTGATTCTCTTCAAGGAGCTCATAGTTGTCTTTCCAGTGCTCAAGAATTTCCTCAATGAAAGAACCTGGAAGTCCCATGGGGAAAGTCAGCTACAGAGGCCTCTGTGACATAGCTCATGGGGCAGAGCTATGTGAAAAATCACTGCCTACCCTCAATTGCTTTAGGGTTCACAGGACTCAGCGGAGCTATCCATAGCTCATCAAACACAAAATGTGCTAGTTTTAGGTAACTTGGCCTACTTCTGTATGTGAGGGGTGCACTATTTCCTCTCTGGGGTGGGCATGTATGTATGTGTGTGTATGTATGTGTATGTGTATGTATGTGCACATATATAGGTGTGCATGTATATATGTGTGCATGTATTGTGTATGTGCATATATGTATGTATGTGTACATGTGTATGCATGCATATGCATGTGTGCATATATATGAGTGTATGTGTATGTATATGTATGTGTGTGTATGCATGCGTATGCATGTGTGTGTGTGCGTGCGCATATGTATTTATTGTCAGCTAGGAAGCTAGGAAGAAATCCCCATAGAAACCGAGCCTGGAACATGGTCTAGGGAAGGTGTCTTTGAAGGCCAGACAGCAAACGCCTCAGCTATTTAGCTGCATGGCCTTTTCCATGCTATAGTGAAAGAGTAATTGTATAAATGGATGGATGTGAGCAGGCAAAACAAAACTTTCAAAAAAAGTTTCAAATAACGCTTATGTCACAAAACAAATATGGCGCCTCAGGTCTATAATTTCAGCACTTGGGAGTCTGAAGTGGGAAAATCTTGAGTTTGAGACCAGCGTGGGATACACAGAAAGACCATTTTAAAACCCCGAAAGCTTACTCTCTGGCCCCTCAACCTAAGCTCCAATCCCCTTGGCAGCTTCAAGGAGACACTGCAGAGACATTTGAAAGCCAAAACTGGCTAGGCAGTGGTGGCGACGGCCTTTAATCCCAGCACTTGGGAGGCAGAGGCAGGCGGATCTCTGTGAGTTCAAGGCCAGCCTGGTCTACAAGAGCTAGTTCCAGGACAGGTTCCAAAGCTACAGACAAACCCTGTTTTGAAAACTGGACTGAGGACAACAGACAGCCTAACAGAACGGACAACTGGCCAAAGGCAGAAGGGTTGGAGCTGAGTGAGGAGGTACCGTTTGGCTGGAAGCAGATCTCATTCTTGTAGAAACTCAGGTTGGACATGTCACCATTACAGTCTTGATCTGCCAAATCCTGAAGAGCCAGAGAAAGGATGGGTGAGGATTCATGAGAAACAGGCTGTTTCTGAGGGACCCTAACTCATGCAGACCCCAAAGGTCAGCCAGTGCTAATGGGTACAGAGGATAGACTGAGGTGATCCCCTGTGCCAGCCAGGGAGCCCGTGTGAGCACACAGTCACGTGTTCTGTCAGAACATGGTCCCCCATTTTAAAGCTACTTTCTGAGGCTCAGGTAAGACAACATGCTCTATCACCCATGACTAGGAGAAGGGCACGGATCTGCGCTGACAATGAAGAACACATCCCAGAACCCAAAGTTGGAGTTTCAGCAGGCCAGGGGTTACTCTACTTGGGAAGAGTGTCTCAAGGTAGGGGCCATGTGTACCTACCGGATAGTGGTGTCGGTACCTTTGCATGTCCTGCATAGCTCGCCAGTTTCGATACCCTGTCATCTTGGGCTGGAGAGAGAATAAAAGGAATAAGTTACCTGGAAAGTGTCCAGGATGAAGGCAGCAGGGCTTGGGCCAACCACCATTGAGCTCTAGGCAAGAGGAATGGGTATTTGTTTTTTCTTCTGGTCTCCACCCACCTGTGTCAGGAGTTCTGAGAAGGTCGATCCAGACACTAGAGAAACACACCTCCATGTCAACACAGAGGAACGGGAGTAGCCTCAACTACCACTCCTGCCTCTCTCAGGGCTCCCCTCTTCTCCTTAGGGAGCTTTGGCCCAGGCTAGCTCCTTTGGCCCAGGCTAACCTGAATACTTCCAAGGTGTGCATGGCTGGTGCTTTTCTGTCCCCAGGCCCCAGCTGGTCTGCTGGCCAACCTCGTTTGGGTCTAAGTCCTATGAGTGTCCCCCTTCCCTGAGTACCATAGAATTTTCCCCCACATTATGCTATGAATGGTCACTGGGCTGTATCCCCAAGGGCAGCTACTTTGCCAGCCACAGTCTCAAGAGGAAACCCAGATGCCTCTGATGGATGGGGGACGAATGAGGCCCCTTCCCTGCAAACCCCTGCTCCTCCCTGGCTTAATGTGATAGAAGACACTATGCCTCCAAGCTAGGACTGGCTTGTTTGTTTTGTTTTGTTTGTTTGTTTGTTTGTTTTTTGGAGACAGGGTTTCTCGGTCCTAGCTGTCCTGGAACTACCTCTTGTAGACAAGGCTGGCCTTGAACTCACAGAGATCCACCTGCCTCTGCCTCCCAATTGCTGCTGGGATTAAAGGCGTTCACCACTTCACCACCACCGCCTGGAGGGCCTGGCTTTTAGTGACTACTCCTTCAGATATGATCCAAGAGCTCTCACGGGGAAACAATTCCTATCAGGGCCTTTGGACTTTACCTAGCCTCAGCTTGGTTCCATTGTAGTCAGACAGAGGCCCGCTCTGGCCTGCCTAGAAGGCCGGCCTGAGAGGCTGCCTTTTCAGATTCTGGGCCACCTTCCCAAAATAGCAGACACCCAGAGATTGTAGCAGCGGAGAGATTTTCTAGGCTTACCACCAAACCTGAAACCACAGTCATTTGTAACCAGGACAGCTCATCTTACAGAATGACACTGCGACTTATTTGCTGGTTGCTACAAAAGTATACCCGGAGACAAGCTCTTGATGGCAACAAAAGTTACCAGAGCTAGAGGCAGACAAGACAGCCCCCTGCCTCAGGTCTCCTAGACTGGGGTCGCTTCCGAGCCCGTGGAGTCGGTCTGCAGTTGGGGGGCGAACGTGGGGCGGAGGAAGGGCAACCAGAGCAAAGGCCACCCACGCAGGACGGGGACCTGGGGCGCTCTCTGACGTCACCCACGCACGACCCCCCATCAGTCGCTGCCCTGACGTCACCGGCGCTCGGTCCGACACGGCCTGGGCCCGGCGCCCCCTCGGGACAGCGGCCAGTGCCAGGCGCTGCCGGCCTGGTGTCGCCCTGTCGCCCTCCCGCCCTCCTGCACCTGGAACACGCCTGGCCGTGTCTCCTCCGCGTCGCCTTCCTCGTCGCCCGTGTCCGCATCGCCCGTATCATCCGCCTGGCTGTCCTCGCCATCCTCCTCGCTCTCGTCCTCCCAGGTGGAATCGCAGTTCGGGTCGTCCATGCTCGAGAGGCAGGACCCGCTTTCCGCGGAAAGGAAAGTGAAAGAGGAGGAAGCGCGGAGGCGGGGCGGCGCCAGGTCCCGCCCACCGCTCAGTTTCCGCCGTTACGCGGGGAGCGGAGAGGAGGCAATCCCGGCGAAGGGCAACCCCTGGAGGCTGTGCACCGGGGATCCCTGCCCCCCACCGTCTCCCGGAGGATAGAGGGAGGCTTCTCCCCAGCCCTGCGGGAAGTGCTTCTCTGCCTGCTGTGAAGGCTGCTGGGTGCTGCTGGTCTCTAACCTTGGTTGAGCTGTCTAACTGCGGTATCCCCTGTCTGGATTCTGAGTCCATACTAGCTCACACTGTACGTATTTGTGTGTAGCTGTTTGGATGCACATAGACACCAGAGATCGGTGTTGAGGATAGCTCTTCAGTAGCGTTGCCCACCCTATTGTTTTGAGACAGGGGCTCTTTCGCTTGGAGCTCACAGATCCAGAAAATTCCAGGGATCCTACTGTCTCTGCGTCCCCAACACTGGAATTACAGGTATACGCCACCAACTCCAGCTTCTAGGTTGTGCTCAAACGCAGGCAATCTTATGCTTGTAAGGCAAGGCATTTAAAACAATAACATCAAGAAAACCATTTGAGCCATGTCCGTACACCCCTCTGCTTTCTGAAAGAACAATCGTGAAATCCTGAAGCTATGGGAGTCCTGGAAACCCGCTAATGTCCACTGCAAATTTCCTGGGATCATGTGGATAGGTAGCCTTTGGGTATTAGTTGGAATTCCTCTGCCGACTGTGGCCACGAGTCTGACCTCCTTAAGTGACATACTGTTTGAGACGAGATAGGGAAAGTTAAGGGGACATGAATGGGATGCAGGGGAAAGGACTCTCATTCCAGTATGGCTGAAGTTTCTCACCAGTTGAGAGTTAGGAATTCTAGGACAGTTAATAAAAAATTTTTGAAGACTACCTACATAGAGAAAATATTCCTTCTATATAGCCATAGCCAGGTGTTGTGGCACACTGTTTATTATGTATATAGTGTTCTGCCTGCATGTATGACCGCAGGCCAGAAGAGGGCGCCAGATCTCATTAAAGATGGTTGTGAGCCACCATGTGGGGGCTGGGAATTAAACTCAGGACCCCTGGAAGAGCAGCCAATGCTGAGCCATCTCTCCAGCCCTCCCCCCAATATTAAAATAGTAATGATTGTACTTCAGGTTTATGTGTATATAACCTTCAAGTGTGGCCTTAACTCCTTGACCAGATGTGAATCTGTAATTATCTGGGAATCTCACAGTAAAAATACATTGTCTCTAGTGACTCTCCAGTACACAATAGAGATTGTGGAACGATCTGTTAAATTCTCTAGCAACTCCTTGAGTTAAACTTCAGAACCCACCACAACTGGACTGATGGACGACTAGAGATGCATATGCCATTTTCTCTCGAGAAGCTCGTCCACTTGGATGAGCTCTGCTCTTCCCAAACACCTCTATCAACCCATGCGTTTAAACTAGATTTCCAGACTCCATCTCTGCCTCACACCAACTCACCCTGTGAAGTCAAGAATCCTGGCTTTTTCTGAGTGATCTCTGAAAGAACTCATGGACCAGCAGAACCATCAGTGGGTAGAGGCACTTGCCATCAAACCTGGCAACCTGAACTCACTCCAAGGGACCCACGTGGTCGAAGACAAGAACTGACTGCTGAAAGTTGTCCCTGACCTCCTTGTGTACTCCCACATAAATACATATGCACATTAAATAAATAAAAATGTAATAAAAAAACACATTTCGGTGCTGTAGGTGGCAGCATGGAGCTGTGTCTGACCTCTGCTCCACTGCTTTTGATACCGGCCCTGCTCAGGCTGGACCTGGTTAAACACTTCGTTGGCAGTGGCGTATGCCTTTAATCCCAGCACTCGGAAGGCAGAGGCAGGCGGATCTCTGAGAGTTCGAGGCCAGCCTGGTCTACAGAGCGAGTTCCAGGATAGGCTCCAAAGCTACGCAGGGAATCCTGTCTCGAAAAACCAAACTGAAACAACAAAAACCAAACATGTCTTTAGATAGGGAAGCTAAAGGTGGAATGTTAGTGGGTGCTGGGGACATCTCCTCAAGGTTTGGCCATCCCTTAGATGGACAACACCCACCCCTAACTGCCCCAGAAAGTTCAAAGATCGACGTGCCATGAGCTGATAATAATATCTGCAGGAGGCGGGTGCCAGTGCAGCAGCTGCAGACCCGTGCTGTTAGTGTTAAAGATACCAACACCAGTGTTTCTGTTGCAGCCACGTTGAATTGCCTGTTAGTTGCTTTTGAGAGACTGCCACGTGCTGCTCTTTCCTTGAGTATCTTTGGTCTGAAAATGCCCAGGGTGGCTCAGTGCTGTCTCACCTACAATGAGGGTCAAAATATTTCCCCGAGTCATGAAGAAAAGGAGACTTCTGTCCACATAGGAGGTAGTAGGGCTTGCCTTGAGCTTTGCAGGTGTCTGGCTGGAGTGAGCTCAGGTTAGAAGTCCTTTCGGAATAACAAGTTACAACCCTGTTATTTTGCCCTTTCTGATTCCCCCACTACCACAAACACTTTGTAGCCTGCTGTTGCTACTCAGCATTCTTCATTGTTTTCTGTGCAGAACCCACTCCTGGTTCCCTTCTCTACCACCTCTGAGCCAGACTGGGAGAGGTAAGACCACACCTACCTGAAGGATCCATACTGAATTCTCTCCAGAGCAGAGAAGAAAGAAAATGCCTCTCTATTCTTTACAGAACAGGTGTCCTTGTGGTCCCGTGTCCTCAACAAAGGATGCCATCTATGGTGGAGGTTGTCAGTCTCAGCACCAGTGCGGCTTTTCAGTTATTAGAAGTCTGAACTTTTGTTTTACAGCTAGTAGCACTCTTGCCTCCTTTGCACTCCTCAGCTATTGTTGGTAGCTTCTTCTTCTTGGTTAGGGGTGCACAGATCCCAGCCTAGGCCGGGGAAGGGTAAGCAGAACTCCAGGTTATACTGCCAGGCTGTGACATACTTCATGCTAGCAGCATGACCTAGACACACCTCTCTCTTTCTCTCTCTCTCTCTCTCTCTCTCTCTCTCTCCTCTCTCTCTCCTCTCTCTCTCTCTCTCTCTCTCTCTCTCTCTCTCGTGTGTGTCTATTTTTTCAAAACAGGGTTTCTCTGTTTAACAGCTCTGGCTGTCCTGGAACTCACTTTGTAAACTAGGCTGGCCTCAAACTCACAGAGATCTGCTTGCCTCTGCCTCCTGAGCGCTGGGATTAAAGGCGTGTGTCACCACTGCCCAGCTACCTAGATCTTTCTTAAGGGACACAGGGACTCAGGAGGGCAGCAGGTTTGAGACAATGTGGCCAGATGGGACATTGGGTGAAGTCTGCTGCCAGAACAAACTGAAAATGACTCAGGACAAATGTCTTGACCTGACCCTCCTGCTGCTCTCGTGCCCCTACATTGTTCTCAGGTGGTTTTAAAAGAATGAACCTGATTGGAGAGAAGACTGCCTTCTTGATCATAACCCATTGCTCCTCAGGGGCACTGTCTGCTCCCCATTTTTCCTGCTAGTGGTGGATTCAATAGCAAGGCTTCTCCCACCAAATAAGACTCCAGTAGTGAACACTGGGCGTGGAGTGGCCCCAAGCCAGTTCCCCAAACATGCTGTAACACTGCTTTCCCTGTCTCTTGCACTAGGACATGTATGTCACCGCTCCAGGTCCGAGCAGTCTACAGTGTCAGGGCCTCATCTCAGTAGGCTCCTCTTCTACCCCATCCCAGGAGGCAGGAAACTGTTATGACTTTGTCCAGGCCCTACAGAAGAGAGGACAGGACAGGAACCTAGATGAACTCATCTGTATCCACTCAAGATGCTTTCAGCGCCAGGGAGGGACTAGTGGTATATTCATGGTGACCCACCTGTCCTGACTAGGAGTGGCAGTGGGCTGGTACAGGCCAGCTTGGGGCCCAACACTGGGACCCTGCAGTCACTGGCAATCGTCAGGATGGTCTGGTCAGTACAGCAGCTGGGCAGGCAGTGGTGAGGGCTGGGGCTAGGGGTGGGTGTCCCGCTAGTCTGTGATGCCGGGAAGCTGTCTAACTGCACAGCTATGAATCCTGTGGTGGGGAAAACACTTATTTTAGTAGCAAATCACACAACTGCCAAGATGATTCTTTTTAATGCTTTAATGTTTTGCAGATGAAAGTGTGCTTCAACCATCAGCCCAGTGGCTCTTCGGTCTGATGGCTATGCCTGTATTCCATGGCCTTAATTGTTTTTTTCCCAAGTTACTAAAATTACAAAAATAACCGCTAAAAATTCTGTATCTGGCATATAAAAACAGGGCCAGAGGTATCTCAGTAGTTACCTTAAAACAAAACATCTCAGAAAAAAACACATCACAAGTTTAACTTCTGCAGTATTTTTCTTCATACAAAACACTAGTAAAATAGGCTTCTTAAAAATTAAATAGTAAAATACCAACCAAATTATATACATTGTTACAGTACAAATGAATGAGGCAAAATATCCAGTTCTGTTTTCCAGATGGGGGAGGCCTTCTGTGCACAGTGTGAACTCCAAAGACACCGCTTCCTGATGCTGGTGCACACAGGACGAGAGGATGCAGAGTGGGCATCCAGGGAAGATGGGTGGCTCCCTCGTCAAAGGGCAGTGAGGGCGGCCGCTTATTGCTTGCTGACTCTCGGTCCTCTGGTCCGATGCACCTGCTCCTCTCCACACACCGTGGACACAGGGGGAACCAACCAGGAGAAAGCAAGAGGCTGGCTCAGAGGCTTCACCATCCAAGCAGAGTGGACGCTGGACCAATCAGGTGCTCTGATGGTCTGCCGACACAGGAGAAGCCCCCACTAGCATCTCTGCTGGATGGTCACATTCACCCAGGGCCCTGAGAACAGGCAGTGAGGGCTTGCAGCACTGGAGCATGGCTGTGGCCGCCTGGGGCTGCGGTGTCTATGTTCGGCGCCTCTTGGCAGCACTGGGGCTGGAAGGGTTGCTGTTGGCGGTCAGGACCTTGTCAGTGACCCGGCTGCGTTTCCGCTTGTCTGCCCCTTCTTTGCACCCCAAGTCTGAGGAGTTCCTCTCCTTGTCTTTGCTGGATTTTTCTAATGCTTTCCCCAAGCTCCCTGAAGATGAAAAAACTGAGAAACAAAATCATTTGGCTGAAAACAATATACAGAAACTCCTTCCGCTTTCCTGTTCAGCTAGGGGATCAGATGCACATCAGGCCCTTTGCCCCTAAAGTCCCCTAGGGAGGAGGCCTGCACAGCTGGGCTACAAGAGAAACCTAGTCTCCCTAGGGGTCTCCTGAGCACACCCCGATGCTACCACGTTTGGCCTTAGTCTGAACGCTTGGCCCCTCCTGCCTAAGGGGATCCGCACTGAGTTCATCTTTAAGTGGATCCTCCATCCCTCAGATCCCACGTGAGGCAGGTTTCAGGAGTGAGGAGACAGGGGCATTCCACACTTACCATCATCAGCCCCACTGTGGGGGTCCACATCCTCCTTCATCTCCTCCTTCATTTCCTCTTCAATGACTTTTCCTGTGGAGGAGACAGCTGCCGTTCACTGGAAACCCACGGTGGTGGCCAGCGCTGGGGGACGGTCTGGCCATGACTGCTTCCGATTCTCGCTGCCCACACAGGCCTCGGCATCCATCACGAGATGGCATCCATCAGGAGACTGCCTTTGAGCACCGCTCTCCCCAGCCCTGGGCTCCCAAAACCTCCCAGGTGCCACTGGAGGCGGGGTCTGAGCAGGATCCTTCCACCTCCCTGGAGGCCCCAGACCTCCCCACCTTTGGCCTGGTCCGGCTTTTTTTATTCCCAGCCCTGATGGTGGCCGCGTCTCACCTTCTCGGACCTCCTGAATGATCTCATCGGGAAGGACAAAGTTCCTCTCTGGGTTTGGGAATGGAAGAATCTCAGACTCGTGCTGCCGGCACAAAGCATTTTGTATTTTCAAGAAACAGAAAACAGGATGTCAGCGCACCAAGACGCGCGGGGAGCAGGCTGGAGGCTGACTGCTGAGGGCTCCTTCCTTTGGCTGGCAGAATCTACCTCAGCTGGGCTTTTCAAATGAGTAGGGAGGCCCAGGATAGCATCAGCCCAATGAAAGCAGAGGACAGGATCGGGTTCATGCAGCCGAGAGGACCCTGAAGACACGGCAGCCCTGCTGATAGGCACACCAGGACCTGACCTGGCTCACCGTGGCAGCATGGCACCAGGACAGTATTCTCCAGGAGCACCATGACCACAGGCGCCTCCAGCTCCACCCATCCCGGTACCTAGGTACACGGCCTATCTGACCAGCCCGGTTACCAGTTACCCTGCATACCTGTCACACATTGCCAGCTCTCTAAACCGGTTACCTAGGTTCCCACCAGACCCAGCTACCTCTAAGCTCTATGAAGAGGACTGTGTCTGGCTCCCACAGAGACATCAAATTCACCTCCGTGGGACTCAGGTACGGTCACCCTCCACCTAAAGCACTCTGCTGATGCTTCTCTCTGCATCTCAGCACCCACCTATCTCCCTGGAGACCTTTTGTGACCACCCCAAATCTAAAGCAGGTTTCTAGTTAGTGCTTTTCACAGCAGGGCCTGAGCTTTCCTGAAGGAGGGACCTCGGCTACTGAGGTCACATCTACTCTGCATAGCAAACCCCCAAGTGAGCAGTGGGCTCTGTCCTGTACCGCAGATGATCCTAGGAAGACAGGAATGCGGGGCTTGTCTTCACCTTCAGCCCCCAAGTGGGTGGGCCACGGTCCAACTCACCAGTGCCTGCATGTCATACATAGTGCTCAGATGGTCCCAGATGACCTTGGATGGCACCTGGCGCCCAATGTTCTGGCTGAACTTGTCTCGAATACAAATCATGTGGAAGTGCCGATTCACCCCTGCCAGACAGGACAGTGGGTTAAGGGATGGGGCGGCACCTCTGTGCAGAGAGCAAGGATGCTGGAGGGGCAGGAATAGGAGATGGCAGGTGGTGGTGGGGGGTGCAGGAGTCAGGTGTCACAGGGAATAGAGGTGTCACAAGGCAAGTGGGTGTTCCAGGGACAAGGGTGTACAGCAGGCGGGTCCTAGAGGGGCTGCAGAAGCGGGGAGAGTGGAGGCATTCCCTGGGGAAGAAGTGTCTCAAGGACAGGAGTGTCCCCAGGGTGAGGGCTTCTCGGGTAGGAAAGTCATGGGGTATCGGATTAGCAGGGCACCCCGAAATGGGAGGTCCCATCCCGGGAGAGGTCGCAGGCTCCGCCCGCCCGCCCGCCCGCCCGCCGGCCGGTTAGCCCGCCCCACCCCCACGCGGGTGCGCGGCGCCGCGCGGCGCTCACCGACAGGCTTGTGGCCCAGCATGGCGTGGAAGAGGCACACCTCCACCTCAGGGCTCCACACCACCGTTTCTTCAGCAGGGCTCGGAGCTGCCTCCCCTGGGCCCTTGTCACCTGGGGCGCCCGTGCCGCCCACCTCGGCCTCCCCCATGGCCGCCGGCGAGCAACGAGCGCCCGGCGAGAGGAGGCTGGCTACAGGCTCCGCGCAGGCGTACTCGATGCTGAGGGCGCGCACTCGCCGGGCTCGGGAACGCCGCGCACCCGCGTCCGCGCAGGCGCAACAGAGGCTGGCTTCCGGTGCCGGCAGCGCCCTCTGGTGTCCAATCCTTTCCCTGCCTTCGACTCATATAGCGAGGGAGAGGGCACCAGCTGGGCGTGGTGGCACAGTCCCTTAATCCCAGCACTCGGGAGACAGAGACAGTAGAGTCTCTGAGAGTTCCAAGCCATCCAGATCTGCATAGTGTGATATACACGCCCCAAAGTTAAATATGTTAAAAGATGAAAAAGATCCCGCTTCACCTGAGATGATGTCTTGGAAAAGAGCTCAGGTTGCATAGCCAGAAGTAACAGATGCCAAAAGTGACAGGCTTTGTCTCCCCTGCCAGTGATAAATTATACACTATGCAAATTACATTTCAATTAAACAGTTTAAAGGATCCCCCCCCCCAAAAAAACAAGTTAGAGGCTAGTGAGATGCTAGATCTCATTCTATAGAGATGCTCATAACCTAGGGCTGATAGCTGGATCTCCACCCCGGGATCCTGGAGGGGCAAGACAGAACCAACTCCCGAGAGCTGTACACTAACCTCTATATCTATACTGTGGTGTGTGCACACTTGCACACCCACCCACACCATAAATAAACAAAAATAAAAGCCTGACAACCAAACCTTGTAGAAGTGAGGCTCTGCTTATCTTTGAGTGGCCCTGGCCTGGGTGCGCATGACAACCCAGGAGTTCAGTGCTTTCTTGGCATCAGGAGACAGAAATCTGGGTCCTGCCAGCCTTGCTATCTACTTCTGCAGAGATGGGTTGTCAGATTTCAGGCAGGCATTAGTTACTGGTCTGGTCACATCGCTACACAGGATTGGGCAGGGCCAAGGGCTGGGCTGAGTAGCCTTAAGAATGTGGTCCCTCCTTGAGGTTTGAGCCACCCCAGTCAGCTGTGCATGGGCCCTCCCTGACACCCTCTACGTTCCCATGAGAGACATAGGGTGTCTCTCATCCCTTGGCTGTACCCTCCATGTTCAGGCTTCAGGCTGCTGCCTCTCAGCTGTGTGGGTGAGAGACTGAGGTCCTTTGTAAGACCGTTTTCCTTTGTGCCAGGAGCCACTGTATTCCTGGACTCTCGGTACTGATAAGAATCGTCTCCTGGTTGCCATTGGCCTTGGAATCCAGTCCTAGCCCTGTACCTGCCCTTCATTCAAGCCTGAAACGTAACAGTGCTCACAATAGTGAGCAGGGTACCGTGGAGGGTGCAGTCTCTGACCAGCCTCATTGTCTGAGACAGCTCAGGACTCAGAGCCAACCAGCAGTCTGTAGCCAGGTCTCAGCTTCCCCACTGTGGAGGTGCAGCTGGGAGAAGAGCCCCCACAATGCCATGGGGGAATATGGCCCAATGAAACTTCGTTAGGGGCCTGGGGTCACTGCTGCCATGTGGAGCTATAACGCCCCTGGGAGTCTAAGACCACACGGAGCCTGCGCTCTTGCCTGTCTGTCTGGCATGCAGAATTTAACTTAATTATTTTAAGGCTTGGGTGAAGCATAATTATCACTTGTGACCTGCCTTAAAACAGGTCCCCAGCCTGAGACCACCCCCCCTCACATTAAATGCCCAGGAGCAGGAGTTCTGAACAACATCCTGGTTATTCTCTGAATGCCTGGGGCATGGGGGACCCTGCTGCTGACTGCTTCTAGCTGTGGTTCGCCATAGTCTCTCCCCCCCAGGTAGGATCCTTTTTCAATCTGGAGCGCCTCCTTCTACAGGGAGCTTCCTTTATGTAACCTTCAGTGTCCTCTATCCTAGCTGGTCCTCCGTTCTGTGTGGCCCGTGTCTACCACTGCGCTCAGACCATAGCCTAGTAGACATGACATCTGCAAACACTTGACTGCCATCCAGGCATACCCTGGAATGTGTGACTGGCGATCAGACTTTATGCCTGTAGACAGGGTAGATGCTGTAGGGGAGAAGAATGTCTTCTTTCTTTTCTTCTGTGAAGCTGCAGTAGAACAGACTCCATGCCAGGTAATGGCATGCCAGGTAATGGGAAGAGGCTGAGCAGTGAGGTCAGCTGTCAGGACTCTGCCTACTGTCTCATGAGCCATCTGGCTTCCTATTTTCATGAACAGAAGAGACAGCTGGAGCCAGACACATGTAGGACTTGTATCCAATCCCATAAATTTAAGAGGAAGCCGTACTTGTTCATTTTGTAGCTCTCCTGTGGTTGCTTTCTAACAAGGAGCTGTAGAGAAACTTCTAGCCCTTGGCTGTGTGTGCACTCCTGCAGCCTGGGTTCCTGCATGTCCAGCGAGTCATCCCAATACAGTAGTAGCTTCAGGGTGAACTCATACCTGTGGGGAGCTGAGAGGCTCCTCCGAGTCTGTAGACAAGTCCCTTTGGCCCGGAGCAGGTGTCTGGGCTGCACTTCATCCACTGTGGAAATCCCTGGTGTGCTTTGCTTACGTTCGTCTGCTCTGTGAGGTCGTCAGTCACTTCCAGAGGGCCAGGACTGTGACTGGCTTTGTAGCATGGCTCCCTACTTCCCAGATGGGGTCAGCATATAAAGCGGACAGTGATATCTGCTGATGGGGTCCCTAGTCATCTGGTCAGCCCTCTCATCACTTGTTGAGGTCCCTGCTGCTCAAGGTGGATATGAGCGCTGGGAGTCTTGATCCCAGGGGTGGAGGGTTCAGACTGGGCACAGATTAGAAATAAAGCCCCTAAGAAGGCTCTCCTTTCTTTAATGAGTATGCCAGCCTTACAGTTTATACGCCAGTCTTGTATAAGCTTGACCAGTGTGAACTATTCCCCAGACTACACTGGGTCTCAACGAAGTATCATCTCTTTCTATTTATTCATTTATTCATTCAAGTTCTTACATATTCCAGACTGGCCTCGAACTCACTGATTGGCCAGAGATTGCCATGTACTTGGATCCTCATTCTTCCACCTCCTAAGTGGAGGCTAACAGGTATGTACTGATACATATGTTGGGGATCGAGTTCAGGGCTTCATGCAGTCAATGGACGTCATCTCCCCCAAATGACATTTCTGGTCTGAGGATCTGATGGTGGCGGTCATTGCTAACAAGAAGGAGCCTGCCCCCACTACCAAAGGAACATTTAGCTCTTGGGCACAAAAACTGGATCCGGTGTGAGAAATATTTGTAAAAGCTTGGGTCAGATGAAGCCTTTTGTCTACCTGCCTTTGGCCACACTATCTCCCTGCAGACTGCATTTCTGCAATAGTGAAATTTCCCGCAGCATGGCTGGCTCCATTCTGCTCCCTTAAAGAATTCTGGAGACTCAGGACTCTGGAGTCAATCTACCCGTGGATCCTGTTCACATGTGTTCACCTGACGACCACGGACTGTTCTCTGGGCCTCGCCTGAACATATGCACACTGAGAACAGCAGTGCTGTTTTCTGCAGGCTGTGGAGCACTGGAAGCAGGGGGCCTAGAACTAAGCGGTCATCAGATAGAACCTGGACTTTCCAGTTCAGTCCCAGTCCTTTCCTATTGGGATTGCAGCCAGGAAGGGAACCCATGGTCTGATGAGCACAGCTCAGCTCCATCTCCGCTATCTTCCTGTTCATGGTAAGTTGATGTAATTAAGGACCTATGTGATTACTTCCATTCTTCTCAAAGCTGTTTGCTGTCTTTGAAAGTCGTGGCTTCCCTGGACCTACAAAGGCCATTAGGCGAGGACCTGCTGCAGTCAGGCTGCCGAGTCTTGCCTGTAGGGGGCGCTGTCCGCCAACTCTTTGGATGCAAACCTCCATTCTAGCTTTGAAATCTGCCAGCAGAACCCAAGGGAGGGTGCTTGCCTGAGCCACCCAGGCATTTTGACAGAACCCAGCTCTTCAGAAGGAGCCCATGAGGAATTGCCATGATACCCAAAAGGCAAGTATTCTTTCTGGGGTTTGGCTTGTTTTAGGGGGTGAGAATTCAGGACCACTCTGGGACATGCTACCCCTTGGCAGTGTTCTGAAGGTCAAGTGGGGGTGTAGTTGAGGCTCAGTTGAGACTCAGCTGATGCTCATCTTTGTTTTCTAATATTGGGAAAGATGAGAATTTCCTGTCTGCCGTCTTCATGAATGCCAACACCACCTCTGCCACAGGTCTTCCTTATTATGAACCATGCCTGGCTGGCAGAACCTTTGTCCAGTTGGTGAGGAGCGACTTAGAGAGCTAAGCAGCTTTGTCCAGGCCCTGACCTGCCCAGCTGAGGGATGGGGAAGAGGTCTTTGCTCACGTGGCCAGTGGTGGCATCTGTCAATGAATATTATATCACTAAACTTTATATAGGAAATCTTAAAAGTGGTGCCCTTACTGGTCTCTGGAAGATGGGGGAACGGAGGCACAGGAATGTTGGGTAAATGGATAAGGGAGGCAGGTTTCACAATGTGCCTGAACACCAGCTGTTCTCTATTCTTGAGGACGTGAAGCCAGAATTGTTCTCCATGTTTGCTGTCTGGATGACTCGCCCTTCTCTCTGTCACCAGTAAACCCTGCTGGTTTCCCGTGGATGGAGAGGTGCAGGCTGGCCAAAGGCAATAGGAGCAGGATTGAGGTTTGTAGCCTGCCCTGGAGGGAGACTGCATAGGAAGATGCTCTTCCTGGGAGGGAGCTAGTAGCTTGGGATTTGACCACAGGACAGCATGAAGGCAGTGGTCATGGTCTCAAGGGCCTTCCTCTTGGCCACTCAGGGTCTCTGGTCCTTGATCTTAGGATGTTTATTGATGTCAACTTTTAACATTACTCGTGACTCAGCCAAATGTCAGCAATAACTCTGTCCATGAGGCTTCCTCCCCCTCCTATGTCGTAACATTAAGGTTTTCCGTTGTCTGGTGGGGAGTGCCTTTATTCCCATCTTGGATCCCTGGGGCCCTGAGCAATTATGACTTCCACACTGGAGGACAGTGGTGCAGCTGTCATTCCTGTGGGGGCTGTGCCTGTGTTACTAATAGTTTCAGTCTCAAGTAGTTCCAATGTGACCAAGAAGGGCTGAATGTATCTTTAAAAGGATTGACATTCCCCCCCCCCCATTAATCTAGCTTTCAGAGGTCAGTTCTCTCTATGAACCAACAAAAATAACAACCAGTGTTCTCTTTGCAGAAGCAATTCTTTTTACGGTCATGAGGAATCATTCTGAGATGGTTTAGTCAGTACAGCGCTTGCCATGAAAGTGTGAAGTCCTGAGTTTGACTCTTAGGATCCACATTAAAAAGGGTGTGGGGGGTGAACTAGGCATGCTGGTGCAGGTCTTTAATCCCATCACTCAGGATGCAGAGGCCAGCCTGGTCTACAAAGTGAGTTCCAGGACAGCCAGGACTGTCACACAAAGAAATCTTGTCTCAAAATAAAGAACTAAAACTAACTAACTAAACCAACTAACTGACTAACTAAACTAACCAACTAACTGATTAACCAAACTAACCAACTAACTGACTAACTGAATGGTGGTATTCATCTGTGCTCCCAGTGCTGGAGAGGTTGAGTCAGGCAAATTCCTGGGTCTTTGTGGTGGAGCCTCATCTAAGTGGAGGGCCTCCAGGCCAGGCCAGTGAGAGACCTGCTTCAAGAACAAGTTGGATGGTTTCTGAGGAATAATAGGAGGTTGTCCTCTGGCCTTGACACTTTCTCTCTCTTATAAACAGATATGTGAACACACATGCACACACACACACACACACACACACACACACACACACACACACTGAACATAGTTCCTTTGTGAATCCAGCTTCCAGAGCCTAGCTCTGTTCTTTCCCAAAACCAACCTAGAGAATGGCAGTCTTCTCTTTGCAGAAGGAGATGTTCTTTTTATAAGAAGCGCTCTGATACAAAGTTTCTTCTGCCCCAGCACAATCCTTGAGGCAGCTCTGGGACATCCCTGCTTTACTGTGAGCCTATGCAAATCTGAGGACTGGGGCCATAGGTTGACCTGAAGGATACAAACTGCACTCAAGTGAGGACAAATCCGAGATGAGGAAATGTCAATCAGCCTCCCCAAGTGGCACTGTGGTCAAAAGCTGACATTTCAGACAGGAGAAAGGCATTATGAGTGTTTGGATGAAAGCAAAGTGACCAACAGTCCCCAAAGAACTTGAAGCCAGCTCTGGTTTACTCTGCTCCTCTTCTTCCTCCTAAGGGTCTCCCTCTTGCCTCTTGTACTGGCTGGTTTTTTATGTCAACTTGACACAAGTTAGAATCATCAGAGGAAGGAGCCTCAGGATTTGAGAAAATGCCTCTATGAGATCCAGCTGTAAGGTAATTTTTTATTAAGTAATCATTCGGGGAGGGCCCAACCCATGGTGGGTGATGCTGTCCCTGGACTGTTGGTCTTGGGTTCTCTAAGAAGGTGGGCTGAGCAAGCCATGGGGAGCAAGCCAGTAAGCAGCACCCCTTCATAGGCTCTGTTTCAGCCCCTGTCTCTGGGATCCTGCCCTGTTCAAATAGAGTTCCCGTCTTGACTTCCTTCAGTAATAAACGGCAATGCTGAAATGTAAACCAAATAAACCCTTTCCTCCCCAACTTGCTTTTTGGTCATGGTGTTTCATCGCAGCAATAGAAACCCTAACTAACCCTAACTAAGCCTAAATGGGCCCAAGAGCCAACCAGTCAAGACCGGTAGTAAGAAGATGCACAGTAGATATTTCCCAAAATCCTGGGTCTACCAGAGGGCCTTGACAACAGCTGTTGAACCTAATAAGAGGTGACATAGACCTATGGACAACGACCACATCACCTCAGCAGATGCTGATCTCCCCTCCCGGGCAGGGTGGGGGATATATAAGACTTACCGCTTCCTAAAATAAACCGAGCTTGTGCCTGCATTGTTGGTTCATTGACTACTTCCCCTCTCCCCCCAAGGGACAGCTGCTGGGGCCCTGCAGCACTAACTGAGACACCCTGAAGCCCTGACCCCTCTTCAACCCTCATTCTCAAAATTAGAAAATGAATTTGAAAGCTGGGTGGTGGTGGCACACACCTTTAATCCCGTAACTCAGGAGTCAAAGGCAGGCAAATCTCTGTGAGTTCAAGGCCAGTCTGGTTTATAGAGCAAGACAGTCAGGGCTACAAAGAAAAACCATGTCTTGAAAAACCAAAATCACCACCACCAGCAACAACAACAAAAAGAAATGAATTTAAACAATGTCAGAAGGATATCTAAAATCCTCCTTTCCCAATGAAAGAACTTATTCAATTTATGTTTCCAGTCAGAGACATTTCTCTAGGTGGGGAGGGATAGGATCTGTCAACCACATCCTTCCAATTCAGAGGTCCAAAATTTTAACTGGGATCTGAGGCCTCTGAGAGAAGATCCACATAGAGAGACTCATCAGTTGGCTATGTGTATGTCTGCGCAAGTATGCCAGATCCTCTGAAACTGGAATTACAGAGAATTATGATCAGCCATGTAGGTCTTCTGGAAGAGCAGCAGGTGCTCTTAATCTCTTAGCTGTCTCTTCAGCCCTGAGTCTGATTGGTTGGATCAGTTCCTTAGATCACAACTCTATTCCTGGTCCAAGTTGATGCCTATATGGAGTATTTTTCCCTCTGGTAGAGAGGAGGAGAAAGAATACCTGACAGCAGATGACAAGTTCTCCAACCCCCAACCCATATGGATGATAATGAAGTAGATCTCATTGAGGCTACATGCAGGATCTTTGAGACTCAACCATGGGGGCGGGGATTAGAGAATCAGTACCCTGGTCCCAGAATATGAATAGAGCCTTTGCTGTACAATAAGGAGAGGAAGAAGGGCCTGTAGGCTTCCTAGAAAGGTTTAAGGAGCAGATGAGGAAGTGCCCTGGATTAGATGAAGGACCCTTGAGAGGAGGGATGCTAAAATTATATTTTGTAACTAACAGCTGGACAGACGCAGTGAGAACTAATCTTCTATGACTGAAGGCTGGAGGAACAGAAAGAAGAGTCGTTGAGAGCGGCCCAGAAGGTCTACATAAAAAGAGATGAAGAGAAAGAAGAGCCAATGGGCTGGAGGGATGGCTCAGTGGTTAAGGGAACACGCTGCCTGTCCAAGGGACCTGAACTCAGTTCCCAGCACCAGGGATGGCTCAGTGGTTAAGGGAACACGCTGCTTGTCCAAGGGACCTGAACTCAGTTCCCAGCACCAGGTCATGCAGCTCCCAACTGCCTGTAACTCCTGTTCTAGGAGGATCTGGTGCCTCTGGCAAAGACAATATTGGCAACTCTAAACCAAGCAGTGAGGGTAAACCAAGGACTCAGGAATTTAAGGCCCATGTCATCAGGGGACTCTTAATGGGACCAATGGAGGAGAAAGATTCCAGAGAGAAAGGAGAGGGCAAATGTTATAAAAGTGGGGGAAAGGGACATTTAAAAGGGAATATCTTCATGGAAAAGGGAACAGAAAACAAAAAACTCATGTCTTTTGACAAAGACTCAGGGAATCAAGTGTTTCTTTTTAATGGGTCCCACTGGGAACCCTCGGTATATTTGAGGTTGGGATCAGAGAGAAAACAAATTGCTTTTCTGGGTCAACTTTGGGCCTGCATGTTCCTCTCTATCCTAGTAAATGTCTTTTGTCATCTGAAACTATAGTTACAGGGTTAATATGTGAAATAATTTAAATACTGTTTAAAATGGGTTTCTTTCTTTACTGTTTTTAATTGTACTATACTTTTTTTCTCTGCTCCCTGTCCTTCCTCCCCTCTCCTCTCCTCCCCTCTCCCGTGACCCCCACGCTCCCGATTTCTTGCAGTGAATTTTGATATTCTTTACCTTTCCTCAGCTCTTCTCAGATCTCTTCCCCGACCCAACTTCATGTTCTCTGTCTATAAAAAAATAAAAAGAAATCAAAGGAAACATACATGCAACAAAGACAATGCACACACACACACCAAACATGGAGTCTGTCTTGTGTTGGCCAACTACGCTGAGCATTAGGCCTGCCCTGGAGTGTGCTTGATACACCCAACATCGCTCTGGTGCAAAAAAAAAAAAAAAAAAAAAAAAGCTGACTGATTTTCCTTCTCCAAGCTGCTGTCAATTATAAAGCAGTGACTTCGTGCTCACTTCCCATTCTCTGTGCTGGGATTTGTCTGGCTCTGTGTGTGTTCTCCCAGTCTCTGGGAGTTCATGTGTGCATCTGCCTTGTTGTGCCCAGAGAGCACTGTTTCCTCCCAGACTCTTGCTGGAATGTTGGTGATCCTGTTTGGTAGAGGTTACAGGAACCTTTAGATGGAGTGACCTTGCTGGAGGGATTACACCTTCAGAATTGGCCTTTAAGAATTTACAGCCTTGAACAGGAGGTGTGAGTTCAAGGCCAGCCTGGTCTAAAGAAGGAGTTTCAGGACCTTGGCTTACTTCCAGTTTGCCTACGTGTGTGTGTGTGTGTGTGTGTGTGTGTGTGTGTGTGTGTGTGTAGTTGGAAAAGTGATTGCTCAGCTTCCTGTCTGCTGCCAGGCCCCCATCACCGCTACAGACACTACAGACTCTCCTTCTGGAACCATAAGCCCAAAGAAACTCTTCCTCTGCAAGCTGCCTCGATTGTCCTGTTTTATTGCAGCAGGGAAAAGTAACCGGTACAGCATCTGCAGAAAGACACCGAGGCTGTCTACTGGCCTCCACACACAGGTGTGTGCACACTTGCTCATCAAGCATGTGCATCTGAGAACAGTTCTCACTGTGTGTACCCATGACCCCCCCCCCCCCAGACCGAAAACGTGCAGTGTGGGAAGCAGAGGAGATATTGACGGGAGCCTCTTAGCCAGTGCTCTTAACCGCTGAGCCATCTCTCCAGCCCAACCCTCCGTTCTTATGAACAAGGGCAGTGATTATGTGGGCAGCTGTCTGCTGCTGGCTAGAGAGGCGTCCACACCTTGTGTTCCTACAAGTCCTCTGGTTTCTGAGGTGGTTAAATAGCAAAGCCAATCTAGCTTCCTAGGAGGAATGTGGAGGGTGCTGGGGCCGTGAAGGGTGTGGAATTGAGGTGTAGGCAGGGGCCCCAGGGGGCTGGCATGGACCATATCCCTGTGTAGGAATGCCTAGGGGTGATCTATACTCTCGATAAGGGGGCATCGCCCCAGCCAATGGTTCTCAGGGAGAAAGGAATCATGTATCAAGTAAGATGAGGTGCTTCTAGGGAGAAGAAGGATCTATGGCTCACCAAACAACGCTAAATGCCCCATGGAGGATGTGGACCTAACCTGGTTGGCTCCACACTGGCTCGCAGGACAGAGATATTGTCTGGTAAAAACAGGGTGTGGATGGCAAATATGGAGAGCCTAGGAGCTGTGAGCTGGTGGCAGGTTTGCCTGTGGCTGGGGCTCCCAAATTGAACCCTGACAATCCCAGATTGTTGGGAGCAGATATCCCTGGCTCAACTCTCTGGAGTGTGTATCTGGGACTCCCTTGCCTTTGACTGTGCACCACAATTGTGACTCGACGCTCTGGAGGTTAGGGTCCTGTTTGGTCACTGTGCCCTATCCTCCCTTCCCATCTTGGTCCATTGGAATGACCCCTATGGACCTGGAACTCTGCCACCTGCTAGGATAAGCACCCCATTAGTTCATCTTTCTAGGGTCTGTGTGGTCAGGCTTTGGTAACCCCTGCACAGCAGGCTGAGAGAGGACAGACAGATAAACTCTAAGCTAGGGACGTAGGTTAGTGCTATCTCAGAGTGAACGACATCTTGTCCTTGATCAATCCAGTTTACACTCAGCCTTATAAGCCCTTCCCTCCCTCCTGTGCTGAGAGCCAGGGGCTCAGGGCTCTACTCTCAGAACCACAGATCATCCGGGTCTCAGAGTGTGGTGTGTGTGTATGTGTGTGTGTATGTGTGTGTGAGTGTGTGTATGTATGCATGTGTGTGTATGTATGTGTGTGTGTGTGTGTATAAACAATCCCTGGCACCTGGGCTCCTACAGGGAGGAGGGGTCCTCCTCACTTGTCCAACCCACTGTAACACAGGCTGCTCTTCTGTCTCTTGGTAACTGGAGCAAAGATATGTCTGATAAAGCTCAAACATGCCTGTTACCCAACATGCCTGTTACTGCACCTGCCTAGGCTGTGGCCAAGCTGATTCCAAGAGCCACAATGTTCTCACAACTTCCACCAAGGAAACAGAGAACAGAGCTTGCTGTGAACTTTGAGAAAAGCACTGTCTTGGTCTGTCTTGTCTAGGGACTCGAGGCCAGTCCCCTTAGTGGGCTTTTCTTTCCTTGAAGTTTCTCGCCACTTGAGGCTGCTGTAGGCAGAGGCTGCTTATTTGTTTCCTGGTTGCCCAGACCCAAAATAATCACAAAGAAACTGTATTATTTAAAACACTGCTCAGCCTATTAGCTCAAGCTTCTTATTAACTAACTCTTACATCTTAAATTAACCCTTTAACCAATAGTAACAGAACACATTCACAGCGTACAGAGGGGAATGCTACATGAGGCCGCTGTTGCCTGGTCCCCTTAGGGCTGCAGTGAAGATGGGGAAAGGGGGCTGACTAGCTGGCTCACTGAGAGGCCCCAGGAATTTCTTTTGTTCTTGGCAGTGAGCTGTCCCAGGTTTCTCTGCTTGGCTGATTGTAACTAGCTGGCTGCCTTGTTAGGGCTTGGCCTTTTGCCAGCTTTGGGGTCTTGGGCAAGAGGCTCTCTCAAGCTCTCTAGATTCCCAAGCTTGTGGAGTGTGGGTGCAGGGGACTCGAGGCCCTCCTTTTTCTTCCTTGGGTGTGTGCTTTCTCTCTTTGACTGAGGAAAATTGCAAGTATTTATCATGTTTTCCCTCAAAGCTTGACACATTGCAATTGCTTATGAAATCTCAACAGACAGCCGACATATTCTCGGCTCCCTGAGGCTGAGCAGGCTGGGGGTGGGGAAAGGCTGGCAAACGTGGATCTCAGGGCAGTGTCAGCAGCAAATGTGAGCGTGGGGCCAGCCTGAGCCCCAGGGGAGTGTAAGCCACCCTGGAAGGCAGCCGCTGGCTCCTGCCTCCTGTCTCCTTAACTCTACTTAGGGTAGGTACCAAGGCTGCTGCCCACTCTTTCCCATTCTCACCCCGAAGGCCACCAACCTGTTTCCACCTGTATGCCAGTGGCTTTCTAGGCAGGAAACACCAGACACTTCCTGTGGAGGCCACGTTGGGTGACGAAGCCTCAAGGACACTTTGAACAGAGTTCCTGTGAGCTCTGACTAGATGGAAGCCCACCTCCAGTTCCCAGCATCTTCCATTTCCAGCCCTCTGTTGGTCACTGAGCAGAAACCCTCCAGACATGGAAGGTCAGGACAGCCTGGGGTCACAGCTCAGAGGTAGGTAAAGGTCCTTTGATATGGGTTCAGGAGGATGCTGGGATGGATTGTTGGGGGCAAGAGTTATGTCTCTCATGGCTAGTCTGACAGACAACAGCACGGCAGAGGTTCTGAGGAGTTCGGGCCCCAGCACCAGAGACAGATGGAATGGGGGGGGGGCTCTGAAAAGAGGAAATCAGGGCTTTTATGGCAGACGTGGGTTCTTTATGTATGCCTTTTTTGAAGATCGGGAGTCCACAGCACAAGCCTGTAGCTAGGCTCTCTGATTCTCAGGCAGGAATCAGAGAAGAGGGTGGGAAGCAGGATGTGTGGCCACAAATACCTTCTTTGATGGTCTCCATGAGAAATCCTGACTCTGAGAAGTCTGTTAGAGATGCAGATACGGTCTCAGTAGGGAGCCCGTTAAGAGGCTGTTTGATCCTCTGGTCCTGCAACCACAGGTAGCTTTGACATCACCTGTTTTGGGTACCACACCCCTTAGGCCAATGTTGACTTCAACCATTTCACTGCTCCAGGACCCCCAGATACCAGTAGTGGCTCATCAGTAACTACTGGGGATTCAGACCCCAAAATCTCAGAGTCAGATCTTCAACATCCAAGTCGAGGTGGTCTCAGCAGAAGACAGCATTGGGCCGGAGAGATGGCTCAGTAGTTAAGAGCATTGCCTTCTCTTCCAAAGGTCCTGAGTTCCATTCCCAGCAACCACATGGTGGCTCACAACCATCTGTAAATGAGGTCTGGTGCCCTCTTCTCGCCTGCAGGCATACACGCAGGCAGAATATTGTATACATAATTAATAAAAAAATTTAAAATCTAAAAAAAAAGAAGAAGAAGAAGAAGAAGACAGCATCATGGCAGGCATCACCAACAAACTCTTGGCGACCATTCAGGTCTTTGCTGACCGCAAGGCCAGCTTCCTTAAGTCCTGGGCAATGTGATGGAGGAGTGATCCCTGGTGCTGCCTCCCAAAAGTTTTCTGTCCCCACAATATGGCTGCACGGCTGCAAACATCATCTACCCTACAGATAGCATCCCCTTTAACTGGAGTGCTTCTTCAGGAAAAATCCGAGACCAGGCAACACCCAAGTTGACTTTCAACGTTTAAGATGTTTGTTTCCATTCTGGATTCCTACCACCACCCAGCTAGTCTTTAGATCTCAAAATTGGGGTAATAGGTAGGCAAAGTAGCAAACCTGAGGATTTGAATTTGGAACCAAAATGTATTTTATAAAGCCAGAAAATGCCGGGAGGTGGTGGCACATGCCTTTAATCCTAGCACTTGAGAGGCAAAGGCAGGTAGATCTCTGAGTTCGAGGCCAGCCTGGTCTACAGAGCTAGTTTCAGGACAACCAGGACTGCTACACAGAGAAACCCTGTCTTAAAAAAAAAACAAAAACAACAACAAAAACCAGATGTGGAGGGCTGGAGAGATGGCTCAGTAGTTAAGAGCACTGGCTGCTCTTCCAGAGGACCCAGTTTCATTCCCAGCACCCACATGGCAGCTCCATGTGCCAGGGACTCTCCAGTGCCTTCTTCTGCCCTCCTGGGGCACCATCATATGGAGTACACAGTTATACATACAAGACAATCACCCATACAAATACAAATTACAGAAATCCAGACACAGTAACACCCATAAGCTGTTCCAGCCTGCCTACAGGGAGATGGGAGGTAGACACAGGACTTTTGGGCTACTTAGCCTGGAGTATGTAACATGGCAGAAATGACAGAGGGTACTGGCAGATTGGGAGGTCTGATTCACAAGACTGCCTTCCAGAGTCTGGGTCAGAAGCCACAGAGCAGAGAAGGGAACCTAGGACGGCTCTAGTCTGAGGGCAAAGGCTCACGCGCGTGCTGTTCCACCCAGATCTCTTCATTGTTCTGCCTCTGCTCTAATTCTCCTGTCCTAATTCTTATTCTCCTAGCTTCTCCTATAGCCTAAACATTCTCTTCTTACAGGAGGCTTGAAGCAATAAAAAAAAAAAATCACAAAAGCACATTCTTAGAGTAAGTGATAAGGAGCTGAGCCATTTGCCGTGGCAACACGGATTTCAAGGTTTCGGTAGTAAGATTGTAATCAGAGTCCAATGGCACAGTACTCAGTGGTAAACTTTGAGACATAGGTCTTTTGTCAGCTAGGCTTGGCAAGTGAAGAGCTGGCATGCTTTTCTTAGGGTGCTTTGTGTAGCGACCTTGGTTGGACACCTGTGACTCTGTCCTTGTGCCTAGCTGTAAGGTTTTAAACTTGTGATAGCTCTACAAAAAGCCTTTAGTCCAGTTTAAACTTGTTCTGAGGTGCAAGTGAACTAACTGTGTGCAGTTAGCCTGACCAAAAGGAACAAAACAGCTTTTAAGTGTCTCCACAGTCCTCCACAGTCCTCACGGGACAATAGATCTAGTTTTAAAGCGTGTCCTGGTATATTTTCTATATTTCAAAATTATATATCTCAATGAAAAGTTATCTTCCTGACCACCTACAAATATACGTGCCTATAAGACTGAGGTGTAATCATGAGATTATATATACACATCGCTAATGTGGGAAGTCCTTCTGTATATGTTGCTTTTATTGGTTAATGACTAAAGAAACTGCTTTGAGCCTATAGCAGGGCAGATAAGAGGAAAACTAAAGTGAATGCTGGGAGAAAGAAGGCGGAGTCAGGGAGACGCCATGGAGCCGTCAGAGGAGAAAGACATAAGCTGCCAGCAGGAACCTTGTCGGTAGGCCACGAGCCTCTTGGTAAAATATAAAATAATAGAAATGGGTTAATTTAAGAGCTAAGAGTGAGCTAGAAATATGCAAAAGCTAACAGGCCAAGCAGTGCTGTAATTAATACAGCTTCTGTGTGATTATTTCGGTTCTGGGCAGCAGGGAACAAACAAGAGGCTGCCTACTACACATCACATGAGATTACACGCTACAGTGCAGGTATGGGGAGACCCCAGGCTGCTCTAGAAAATTTGGCAGTTTCCAGAGTCGACGGTCCTGCAGGCCTTGCCTGGACAGGATTGGCCTCCATCAGAGAGCCACTCCTCTGGCGGGAGGACATCTGAGCACGAGTTGTCACCTGCTGTCACTCTCACGGCTTCCGACAAGAGAGATCCTGACTCCACAAAGTCGGAGAGCAGGTTGTCGTCTGAGCTCCACACACATGCGGCGGCGTGCACACGCCACCCTCACCTTATAGCGCGAGTACACACACCCAGAATAAAAGTAAATAGGTAATCGGGGTGCTGACTTAGCACAACATAGGCCAAGGATTAGAGGCTAAGACATCGCCCCATGGTATGGTTAAGGGAAAGTTTTTATTGTGTGTGTGTGTGTGTGTGTGTGAGAGAGAGAGAGAGAGAGAGAGAGAGAGAGAGAGAGAGAGAGAGAGAATGAATAGAGGCATCTGGAAAGGGTCCAGAGCAGAGAGAAAAGAAAGCAAACTGGACGTGGCCAGGGCTACCTGTAAGAGAAGGGAGAATATTCAGAGTAGGGGGATAGCAAGAGATAGTGGGGGCAGGGAAAAACCTTGCCGTAGTAAACAACACACACACACACACACACACACACAGAGTATGGAGGAGGAGGAGGGAAGCCCGGGGAGGGTAGCATGGACTTTGAAATGTATAACAAGGACCGAGGGAGCCTGGAGACTGTCATGGGCTTTGACATGCAGCCACAGGTACATGTCAATGGAACCATATGTCCCTTCTGCCAGAAGTAAGGGAAATGACTCCTTTTGGCAGATTGGAACTGGTTTCACAAGTTCCTGAGCAATGCTGGCTTTTATCTAACTGCGAGGAATCCTCCTGTAGTCCAGTTTGAGCCATTTCTGAATATATGGACTGCCTTTTGGAGTTTGGGGAACTGGAGTTTCCTTTGGACCTGACATCCAACATGGTTGGTGGGAACTGAACTCAGGATCTCTGGGAGAGCACTGCCTGCTCTTAATCACGGAATCCAGCAGTTGTTCCTTAAATTATGGATCAATCTGGTCTTCTGATTGGACGGGAACAGAATCACAGACACATTTAGCTGGTGGGTAGAAGGCAGCATTGTCTGGCTGCTGGGATGGGTGTGGACACCAGAAGGGCCATCTGCCTTTTTGACAAGCACAGTGCCTTGGGATCCAGCATGCTCCCCTTGCTCAGTGGTGCTTGAAGGTGCCTTGTCTATGGCACGAAAGTCATGTAAAAGCTAGAAAGTTTGTCAGGAGGGACATGCAATAGTATCTGATAGTCCCTACAGGGTTTCCCCACCCTCTTCCAAGTCACATGGAGTTGAGGGAGCTTGTGCACATTGAATATAATTAAAAAACAAAAAACAAACCCTCCAGTTCCACAGAGACCCCTGCCCATGGAGGCAGAAGGAAGAACCAGTTTCAGCAGGTGATGACCGATGACCATTAGCCCAGTCTGACAGCTGACAGCCTGTGATGACAGAGCATCTCACTGCCTTCATCCTGGCAGACGAGGCATCACAAACACGTCTTCAGAGTAAACAGTTCCCAGCTCCTCTAGTGGGAGGACTTGACAGCACCATTTGTTACAGGCATGTCATCCCAAACCCACCTGGAGATTGTGGGGCCCATCTGTGCTTGCTAATTGGGAAGCAAAACTTCCGGGTGTTTCTCAGACAGGAGGCAGTTAGGCTCCCCCTCCTCAGGCAGGGACTGTGGGGCAGGCGCCACAGTCTTCCCTGGTGTTAATTTCAAAGAGATGGATGGCTCCCCACCCTCCCGAAAGACTCCCAGCTTGAATGCCCGCTAGAGGCTTAGTTAGCTCTTAAGAAGGTCTACACACATGTCAAGTACATCTCAATTACAAATTCAAAGTAAAAGCTGAAGAAGGCAAGCCTCTCCCTTTATGAAGCAGGGATTTCTGTTGTGCAATTATCATACTTCCTGGTTACACTTGCAGAATGCCAACACCAGATTTCCCTCGAGCGTACGGAAGTTGGCATATTAGCTGAGTGACCCCATCGTTTCTAAAGGGGCGTAGTGAGTGGGACTTCAGATAGAGGCAGGCTGTAGGGGCAGAAGAGCATACAAGACAAGGTCAGGGTCAAAGTAAGAAACTTCACGATGTGACTATGTGTGACCATTTCTCCTGGCCACAGACGCTGCCTCATAGAAGGTCAGGTCTCTTGTGACCCCCAGATGCTCTGTCTGGGATCAAGGCAGAAGGTGAGAACATGAGGGTGGGAGACACAGCCCAGACTCTGGCTGAGTCTTCTTCCTTCTGCACCAGTTGGGTCCTGGGGAACAAGAGCTCAGGGGATGGGAGTCCTCCCTTTCGTCTGCAAAGGGATGGCAAGGACCCATCTCCCAGAGCTGCCAGAGCCTCTGGTGTAATGAGGGCTGCTAAGCTACCTCCCAGAGAGACATTCTGACACACGGCATTACCCGCACTGAGGGCTCCTGCTGCCCCCTCCGCCCCCATGACCTCTTCATTTGTCCAGTGCCTGAGTTTGCACACGTGGTAGGAACTCATTAAATGTGTGCTGAGCAATGTAAGCAGATCTGCAGGTATAGGGTGGGCTGTGGGCACAGGTAGAGAGACCCTGGGGACTATAGTCAGGAACAGGTATGTATGAGTTCATGGTGGCCAGAGGAGGGACATGCTGCTCCCTTCAGCACCATAGTCTCCTCTGGCAGGCTGTGTACACACCATCAGACATGCTAAAATCCACACTATCCGGGAGCTCAGGGTCTGTGCTATCATAGGCCCGTCAGACTGGCTAGGTCTACCAGATAAGTCATGATCTACATCATCAGACAGACCAGAGTTTATAAAAATAGACAGGCTAAGGACCACACCATGGGACAGCATCGGCTGTCTACTCTATATCCCAGTTAGAAGTGTGGCCTTGCAGAACCAGCGAGCTGATGAATGGGTGCTTTTCTCTGCTCTCTTGGACTGCTGGAAGCATGGTTCTCTAATGCAGATGAATGACCAGGCCACTTGGAGGAGCCAGACTGCCGGACAGAGAATGAGGTGATTAAAGGCAATTTGAGCTTAAGAGAAATGACTGGCTCGGACAAACAGCCAGTGACACAGGCTGCCACACTGACTGGCTCCGTGTGTAACGTCAGAATCCCATCTGTGGGACCGGGGTAACTGGGGATGGAGGTGGCTCTTGGGGTAAGGAGCTGCGTGGTGTGCATTTATCCCCCATCCACACGTGCCTAGTGTATAAACTGACGTGCTCACTCCATGGTATGGCTAAGGGGAAGGAAAAGTGTTGTTGTTGATGTTTGTTTGTTTTTATTTATTTATTTTTTTTTTGAGACAAAGTTTCACTGTGTAGCTCTGGCTGTCCTCTATGTAAACCAGGTTGGCCTTGAACTCACAGACATCCACCTCCCTCTGCCTCCTGAGGGCTGGGATTAAAGGTGTGAGACACCACGCCTGGCAAGGGAAAGCTTTTATTGTAGATAGGAGACATCCAGAGGCACCGGAAGAGTCCAGGGTAGGCAGAGATAGGAGTAGACTGAGCATGGCCAGCGAACTGGACGGCAGTGAGAAGCAGCAGGCTTCCTGTGCAGCGCTAGAAATACCCCAGGAGGGAGCTGTTCCCCTCTGTGGGGCTTCGCTCCACTTCAGGAGGCTTCAAGTCATCCATAATCTTTTTGTTTGTTTGTTTGTTTCCAAGGCAGTGTTTCTCTGTGTATCCCTGGCCGCCCTAGAACTCGCTCTGTAGACCAGTCCAGCCTTAAACTTCAGAGACCTGCCTGGGTCTGCCTCCCAAATTCTGGGATGAAAGACAACCTATTTGGTTGTGGGTTTTTTTTTTTTTTGTCATTGTTTATTTGTTTGTCTTATTTTGATTTTCTGTGCCAGTCTTGGGAATCAAAACCAGGGCTTTGCGGGGCGGTGGTGGCGCACGCCTTTAATCCCAGCACTCGGGAGGCAGAGGCAGGCGGATCTCTGTGAGTTCGAGGCCAGCCTGGTCTCCAAGAGCTAGTTCCAGGACAGGCTCCAAAGCCACAGAGAAACCCTGTCTCGAAAAATCAAAAAAAAAAAAAAAAAAAGAAAACCAGGGCTTTACGAATGCCAGGCTGAGACCGTTACACTGATCTATATTCCCCATCCTCCTTTTCCCTTTTTGACAAATTGCTTTGGTTTCTTTCTTTTGTTTGTTTTTGTTTGTTTTGAGATAGGAACTTGCTAAATTGCCCAAACTGACCTTGGCCTTGCAATTCTCCTGCCTCAGCACCCCAAAACGCTAGGATGACAGGCCTCGTCCTGGGGCCAGCTCCTAATCCACAACCAGCCTCATGAATATCCTTTGAAATGGGCCTGGTGCAGCTGAGGGGCTAGACTTTAACATTTTATTTTGTTCTTTAAATTCTTTTTTTTTTTTTTTTTTTTTTTGGTTTTTTCGAGACAGGGTTTCCCTGTGGCTTTGGAGCCTGTCCTGGAACTAGCTCTTGTAGACCAGGCTGGTCTCGAACTCACAGAGATCCGCCTGCCTCTGCCTCCCGAGTGCTGGGATTAAAGGCGTGCGCCACCACCGCCCGGCCTTTAAATTCTTTTTATTTAACTTAATGTTTTAATTGATTATTTGACAATTTTACACAATGCACCTTGATCCCACCCACCTCCCAGTCCTCTCAGGTCCACCCCCAAACCCTTACGACCTCCCCGCAAACAAAAGGCGAATAAAAAAGAATATCGAAGCCAGGCGGCGGTGGCGCACGCCTTTAATCCCAGCACTTGGGAGGCAGAGGCAGGCGGATCTCTGAGTTCGAGGCCAGCCTGGTCTACAAGAGCTAGTTCCAGGACAGGCTCTAGAAACTACAGGGAAACCCTGTCTTGAAAAACCAAAAAAAAAAAAGAATATCGAGTCCAATTTGTGTTGCCCATACTCACTGTAGCATGGCCAAACTCGCAGTGGCCAGCGCTTTAAAGATAACCGAGTCCTCCCTCCACCCGCCACCCGCCAGAAGCCATCAACTGTGAAGAGTTACACGTCAGCATCCTTACCACAATTTTTAAGGGTTCTCTTGAACGGCTTCCTGCCTAGACTGGTTCTTTTGTGGAGGGACTGGGGGGAGAGGTTGTCCCAGAAGCCTTCTATGTCTCTCATTCTCAACTGTGAGTCTGCCGTCAACCACACCACTGCTAAGGAAGCTTACTGCCCTGTGTAGTCGGCGGCTGCACGGATCGTGGACTTCTGCAAGGTTTCCGGCTACGGTCTGGATGGCTGGCATCGCCGTCTGTGCATCCGCTCTGTTCCGCCATCTTTCCTTCCAGTTTCATGAGTCCAGTTTTTAAAAGCGTCTTCCCATGGACCTGTCCTTCTCTAGGGCTTGCGGGGACAGTGTGGGCTCTGTGCGGACTCCTCTGCCGCCACCTCATCTCCCTTCGGAGCCTCCGGGGTGTCCCAGGCTCCTCGGAGGTGCTCTGCGGTGGTGGTGGCGGCGGCGGTGGTTTCATTCGCAGCCATGCCTCAGGTTTTCGTCCCTGATGGTAACTTGTTCCTGGGTCTGGTTCTGCAGCACCAGGTCCTCTGCTTGTTCCATCAGTAGTAGATGCATCAGTTGGGTGCACTGACTCAAAGCGCTGGATCTGGGCCCGGATAATAGCCAAATTGGTCAGCCCGAGAGCAGTGGGTCTCTTATTCTTTAAATTTTAAAATTTATTTGTATTTATGTATATGTGTGTGTGCTTGCTTGTCTGTACGTGCACCACATGTATGCAGTTCCTGCAGAGGCTAAAAGAGGGTACCAGATCCCCTGGAACTGCAGTTACAGGCAACTCTGAACTCCTTGAAACCAAATCTGAGTCCTCTTTAGAACAGAAAAGTGCTCTTAACCTTTGAACCATTTCTCCAGATTCTATTCTTTTTTGAGACAGAGTCTCGCTGTGTAGCCCTGGCTGGCCTGGAACTCACAGAGATGTTCCTATCTCTGTCTCCCAAGTGCCAAGATTAAAGGTGTGTACCACCATGCCTGGCCCTAAACTATTATTTTAAATAAATTAACTTAAAAGAAAAACAAAGCTGGGCAGTCTTAACACACGCCTTTAATCCCAGCACTTGCAAGGCAGAGGCAGGAGGATCTTTGTGAATTTGTCCACCTGGTTTACAGAGCGAATTCTGGAGTAGCCAAGGCTACAGATTGAATCCCTGTGTCAAGAACCAAAATGAACAAACAAACAAATAAATAAAAACAAAGCCAGGGCTGGAGAGATGATGACTCAGTGGTTAAGTGTACTGGCTGCTCTCCCAGAGGACCAAGGTTTGTTTCCGAGCAGCTCACCGATACCATCTTCTTACCTCTGTGGACAGTGCATTAGCATGGTGCATGGTGTATCTACAGGTGTCTTAGTTAGGTTTATATTGCTGTGAAGAGACACCATGACCACAACACCTTTTATAAAGGAAGATACTAATTGGGCTGGCTCGCTTACAGTTTCAGAAGTTTGTCCATTGTCATGGCAGCAGCAGGCAGACAAGGTACTGACGAAGTAGCTGAGAGTCCTACATCTTGCAGGCAACAGGAAGCTAACTAGGACGATGGGCAGAATCCTAAGCATAAGAAATCTCAAAGTCCATCCCCACAGTGATACACTTCCTCTAACAAGGCCATATCCACTCCAACAAAGCAACACCTCCTAATAGTGCCACTCCCTAGAAGATTATGAGGGCCAATTACATTCAAACTACCACAACAGGCAAAACAGCAATACACATAAAATGCCAAATTGTAAAAGGAGATTACTTTTCTGTTTCCCATCTGCCCAGACCCAAATAATCACACAGAAACTACGTTAATTGCAACATTGTTTGACCAATAGCTTAGGCATATTCCTAGCTAACTTTTACATCTTAAATTAACCCATTTCTATTAATCTGTGTATCACCATGAAGCTGTGGCTTACCGGCTAACGTTCTGGTGTCTTTTTCCTCAGGCATCTGCATGGCATCTCTCTGACTCCACCTACTCTCTCTATATATCTCTGTTTCGATTTCTTGCCTGGCTGTACTCTGCTAAGCTATTGGTCAAAACAGCTTTATTCATCAACCAATAAAGCAACACATCTACAGCTGGACATAATCACATCACTAAATAATAGTAAACATTTAAATAAAGAATTCATACTTCATCCAGTAATTGGAAAACTTCAGTAAACTACTGTTGTTTGGAACAACATATGTGAGTTTATCTTCTGAGCTATGCAGTTTACAAAATCTAAATACGGATCGAGTATTACCAATGCAAATTTCATGTCTAAACTGAGTGTGTGGGAACATAAAATACATGATGGATTTCAGACTTTGTAGGAAAATAGACATTTCTTATTCCGAGTCTATGTCAAAGGACTAACACTTTGGATGCATCAGGCTAGATGAAATATATTATTAAATGTGTGTATGAAGCTGCCGTACTGAAGCCAGGCCATGGTGGCACACACTTTTAATCTCAAACAAACAAAAATACCGTAATGTGGAGGCTAGAGTGACGGTTCAGTGGATTCGAGGACCCGAGTTCAGCTTCTAGCCCCATATTGGGTGGCTCATAATAACCTGCTGATGTCCAGAGACATGACGTCCTCTTCTGGCCTCTGTGGGCATTGCATGCACATGGTGCACATACATCTATGCAAATATATAAAATATTGGAAAAAAAAAGTCAAAATGAAAACCTGTTATTTTGTAAGTAAAAAAAAAAAAAAACAAAAAACCCTAGCTAAAATAATAAAGGGATCAATGGAATTCTACCAGTGTGTTTTTATTCTTGGCCTATTATTATTGAGCCTCTTTTTATTCTTGAAATTGCAACGCAGGCTGTTTGTCTTATCAGCAGTCACCAGGTGCTTTAACCCACTGAGCCATCTTGCCGGCCTCAAATGGAAACATATAAATTAATTACACATGTGATTTAAAGGTTGTCTGCTGAATGCACATCTGGGAGCATTGCACCTGTGGGGATGTAACCCAAAAGAAGATTAAAATAAAAACAAAGCCTATAGGTAGTGCATGCCTGACACCTCAGCATTCAGGAAGTCAGGGCCTCTTTAGCTCCTGAGCTTGAGACCAGCCTGGGTTATGTAAGGGGGGAGGCACAGGGAGTGGGCCAAAGACAGTCCTGTACTCCCAGACTGGCCTCAAACTTGCAGTCTTCTGGATTCACACTTCTGAGTGTTGGCATAACAGGCATGCATCCTTAGGTCTGAAAACCAACGTCTTCCGTAGTTCTGAGGAGCGGATGCGTCTGGGACTGTCTTCTGACTCTTGGTCCAGTGTCCTGGAGAATGCTGTCTGTCTGACATCTGTTGGTCAAGGTGCAGAGGATGTTTCTGTGCCAATGCTAGCTGCAGGTGCATATAGCCTCGCAGTCTTCAGAGCATAGAATTTGCTGAGCAAAGAACAGTAGGAATACCAGGCTCAGAGTGTTACACTAGAATCCCAGCACTCGTGAGCCAGAGGCAGGCGGATGTCTGTGAGTTTGAGGCCAGCCAGGTCTACAGAGTGAGTTCCAGGACAGGCTCCAAAGCTACACAGAGAAACCCTGTCTCGAAAAACAAAAACAAAACAAAACAAAACAAAAAAGTGTCATATCAGTCAGCCCATAATGCACCTGGTGGCTTCAACACCTACAATGTGCTTTGTCAATGGAGGAAAGAGGCCTCTGTACACCAGGAAGAGCCCATGTCGGCCTCAGAGCTGGTCCCAGAACACACAGACAGGGCTTTACTTTGGTGGCTGATGCAGCCCATGACCAGGAAGAGGCATTGCTGACCAGAGGGCCAGTGTCCATGGAGCCGTGGAGGACAGCATGGGCCATGGAAGCCTGAGAGGTTGGGTCCTGGATGACAGATGAAGCCAATGTGAACCAGTTAGGGAGGTGTCTAGCTTGTCTCACGGAGTCTGTGGCCCCAGCCTGGTCAGCAGTGACCTAGGTTGGGTGTCAGCAGCTCTTGAAGCAGTTAAGGCCAGGTCCTGGCTGCAAAGCAGATCATGTCCATCCCGATGGTACAGTGAATTCATGAGTCTTTGAGCCTTGGTTGAGGTTTTTGGTGTTGTGTGACACAGCATCACCAATCAGAAGCCTTGAAAACAACAGGAATATGCTATTTTTCCTTTCTTTTGTTTTAGATTTATTTTATTTTATATGTAAGTGTTTTTGCCCGCATTCAGGTAGATACACCATATGCATGCTTGGTGCCTGTGGAAGTCAGTGGAGGTCATCAGATCCCAACCCCCTGAGTTGGAGCTAAGGATGGTTGTGAACCACCATGTGGGTGCTGGGAACCCAACCCGAGTCCTCCGAAAGAGCAACACGTGCTCTTAGTCACTGAGCCATCTCTTGTAACACGAATTCTAATTGGTCTTAAATAAAAACCCAGAGTCAGATATAGGGGGTGAAAGCTGGGAGATCAGAGAAGCAGTGCAACCACTAGAGAGACCTTTTTTGTCTACTGAATCCTTGGACCAAAAGGGTGATCCTGTCCTCAGACTACCCCCCAGACATGGCATCCTCAGACAGCATTTGAGCTCCTGTCTCCTCCTGTCTTATATTCCTCTCTCTGTCCAGCCATATCCCTTCCTGTCTCTACCTCCCTAGTGCTGGGATTAAAGGCATGTGACTCCCAAATACTGGGATTAAAGGTGTGAGCTACCACTGCCTGGCTCTGTTTCTCTTTTAGACTGGATCAATTTCGTGTGGCCCAGGATGGCCTTGAACTCAGAGATCCATCTTATCTCTGTCTCCCGAGCGCTGGGACCACAGGTGTGTGCCACCACTGCCCGGCCTCTATGGGTGACTAGTGGTTTAGCTCTGCACTCTGACCTTCAGGCAAGCTTTACTTGTTAGATTATGAACAAAATATCACTACAATCTCTATAGGCCCCAGTACTGCAGTTTTAAAGTTCAGAAGGTCAACAATCTCTAACAAGGTTCTGGTGGGGTCAGTTTCTTTGGGGATCCAGGGAACAAACAGGGTGTCTCTTCCTCTCTCTCCACTTCAGGTGCCACAATCTTTGCTTCTGGGCTGGTGGGTGCATCTCTCCGGTTGCTGTCCCCACTTCCTCGAAGTCTGTGTCCTCTAGTCTTCTAATAATGTCTATCTTCTGACTTAGGGACCACCCCAACCATGGGGACCTCATCTTGATATCCTAGCCCTTTTCATTTGCAAAGCCTTTTCTCTAATGAGGTCCCAGTCTCAGGTGTGTGGGTTAGGACGTAGATTTCAGAGGACACCATCAGACTGTGGCTCTTCGGAAACGCAAGGGCAGGAACTGTGCTGCCTCATTCGTGATCCCTAGGGTCTAGTGCCGAGCAGTTCAGTGAACAATCAGGGAGTTTCTTCCACTGAAAAGAAGAGGAAGCTGTGGTCTAGGTAACAGGACTGAGGGGAGCAGATGACTGGGCGAGTGAGAGCCTGGTACTTCCCAGGGTCTGCAGCCTCACAGGGAAACAAAAACTAAAGGAAAAATAGAGTGAGCTGGGCACGGTTGCTTACACCAGTAACCCCGGAACCCACGGAGCTGAAGAACAGGGGTAGTCATGAGTTTGAGGCCAGTCTGGGCCAAACGGCAAGTTCGAGGGGGGGTCTGGGCTACAGAGTGAAATCCTGTCTCAAAATCTCAACAAACAAACAACACACACAAACAAAAAGTGGTGCAGGGGCAGAGGCGGTGACCTCACACTGGTCGCAAGACCTGGTCTTCCAGGATTGTCAGAGGGGCAGAGGCGGTGACCTCACACTGGTCGCAAGACCTGGTCTTCCAGGATTGTCAGAGGGGCAGAGGCGGTGACCTCACACCGGCCGCAAGACCTGGTCTTCCAGGACTGTCAGAGGGGAGGGGTAAAGAATCCGAAGTCTGGCCACCTTGCTGACTGGATAGTTACAATTGTTACTTTATTTACTTATTTATTTTTGTTTTTGTTTTTTTTTCCAAGACAGGGCTTCTCTGTCTGTCCTGGAACTCATTCTGCAGCCTAGGCTGGTCAACATCTCAGAGATCTGCTTGTCTCTGCCTCCGAGGTGCTGGGATTCAAGGGGTGCACCACCACACCCAGCTACATTTGTAACTTTATAAAATTAAAAAAAAATAGGGAGCAGAATATCTTGCAGCCCAGGTTGGCCCTCAATTCCCTGTACATCTGAAGGTGACCTTTAGCTTCTGATCCTCCTGATTCTCTTCCTAAGGCACGGGCTACCGTGCTGGTTTATGATCATACTAGCCAAACACTCTATCAATAGTACGGGTGGAGGCAAGTGCCTTTACCCACAGAGCCGTCTCGATGGCCCCTCCTTCTTAACCTCCTTTTTATTTGGTGGTGGTGGTGGTGGTGGTGGTGGTGGTGGTGTGTGTGTGTGTGTGTGATGTATGCACATGCATGCCTGTGTGCATGTATGTGAATGTAGACGTATGCATGCCATAGTACACACGTGGAGGCCAGAGGACCACCTCAGGTACTGTGGTCCTCACCTTCCTCCTTGATATTTTCACCATTGTGCCGGTCAGTCTCGCTGACACTGGCCCACAAGCTTCTGGGGATCCTCCTGGAACCCTGCTTCCCATCTACCCCAGGAGCACCGAGATTACAGATTTTCACCCAGATTTATGAGGGCCCTGGGTTTAGGACTCAGGTCCTTACACATGTATAGCAAGGGTTTTCCTCCCACTCCGCTATCTCCCCAGCCCTCCCCGTTGCTCTTTAATGCACAAACTACCATGATGGAGTGCCCCTGCTGCTCAATTGTGTCCCCAAATTATGTCCCAAATAAAGAGGTGTGGTTCTCTGCTTAGATGCTGTGGGGACAGGAAGCCTTTCTGTATTGGATTAAAGAGGCCTTTGAGACAGGCTTTTTGTTTTATTTTGTTTTTAGACTAGAGTCTCAATATGTAACCTGGAACTCGCTATGTAAACCAGGATGGCCTCAAACTCACAGAAATCCATCTACCCTGCCTCCTAAGTGCTAGGCTTAAGGGTGCGCACCACCCCGCCTGGCAAGACAGGTTATTTTGCTTTCAGATGTCACCAAGTCATTTTATCCAGAATCTGAATGAGGGTTTGCAATTGTGCACACCAGGAAGGAGCGTGCCGTGCGTGTTACTGCGACGGGGCTGTTGGCAGGAAGAGCCTGAGCCTCGGCAAGCAAGTGTGTGAGCTGCTTCCAAGTTAGATATATATGTGTGTATAGATATATATACATTTCTGCAGCTGTGTAGAACGCCAGGCAGCATGCTCGCCCATCTGTTAGTGGTGATAATCTTGGGGGGGGGGGGGGGAAGAAGACTTAAGTTGTGTGGTATACTCCTGCATATTTAGCGTTTTCACCAGAAAATGAACGCTTTTATGAGATATCAAGAAAGCACACGGCAAGCTAGGAGGCCAGAGGAAGGCTGGGGTGGGGAAACAGACTCAGGCACCCCTCAGTGGGGATCACAGCTAGTGACTCCCGAGTCAAAGGAAGAGAGAAGAGGCCTGTGAGTGGCCTGAGGGTGGTGGGGAGGTGACCATGTGGAGCCATTTTGAGAAGCAGAGATAGCAATTGATGGCTAAGTTCATTGTTAGCCCAAAACAATGCACCAGGAGCCCACATCCCTCCTGGGACCTCCTTCCCCATCAGGTCAGAGCGTTTTCACAGCGTCTGCTCAAAGTCATGGGTCCCCACTGCACATCTAGCCTACTCTGGGGCAAGGATTGGAGACAGTTTGCCCTGGTCCTCGGGGCTTCAGGCTTTGCTGGGTGGTGAGCTAGAGACCTGGGGTTGAAAGGCAGAAGGCAAGAGGATTATTGGACACAGAACTGTGGGTCTTCTGATCCAAGATGCGAGTGACACGCTTGTCCCCGTTCCCTTCTGGTCACCAAGGCAGCATGGGAGGACCGAGAGAAGTTCTACGACTGGATCCGTTGGCCAGCAGAAGGCACGGAGGTGCTTGATCTCCCGTGACAGCCGTGGTAAGGGTGCTGTGTCGGGCGGGTCCCTCATGCTAGGAAGGGAAACCCTCAGTCTGAGGACTCCAGCTTCCCTCTGAGCTCCTGGTGACCGGACGAGGAAGGAAAGAAGACACTGTGGAATATTCTGCCGGCAACTTCAGACGGGAGCTACAGAATCTCATATAGACTCCGATGGGCACATGACCATAACTCTGCAGGGGGGATTCAGGATGCCGTATGCCCGGGAGACAAAGAACATATGCTGATATTAGACAGAGAAGATAGACCTCCATCCACGTCTGCTTTGGTGAACAATAAGTCAACTGGTGTCACTAACAGGAATATGGGTCACTTAAGGGTGGTCTTATCACAGAAAAGTTCACTGATGACTTTGGGGCAGCTGGAGCCTTCCCAGACTTGGGGCTCCAGACCTCAGTTACCCCTGTGATGTTGGCACTGGGGAGGGAGCTGGGCTGTTGCTCTCCCTCTGATTCCCACATTTGGCTGTGGGCTGCTGTGATAATCTTATGTTTCTAGGTGACTTCTCAGCTCAGCTCAGTTTCGGGAGATGCGGGTCTGAGTCTACCCCAAGGACTGGCACTCCAGTAGAGTCTGCCATGATATCTGCATCTGGCACAGACGGCCACAGAATCACAGCTTGCAGAAGAGCTATGGGCCTTGGGGGCAAATGAGGTGCAGTGTTGCCTTCCGGTGAAATGGGGTAGACAGTAGACAGCTGGTAAAATGTCATGGAGTACATCAGGAGGCAGAGATCTGGGCATCCGTCCAGCCTTGAGAGACAGCAGCTCGTGGAACTTCTGACACCTCTGACCACTGGGGACTGGGAGGGATAAACCCATACAACACATGTGTCCTGAGGGACAGTCACTGCTTTGGGAGAGACTACCAATGGCAGCAAACTTGAGCTCGTACCTGCTTCCCTGCTTCCACCAGTCCCAAGCTGGAACACTAGACCAGCTGCTGCCCTGGGGATCTGTCCATCCCTGTCTGTAGCATGGCTGCCCAGCAGGAATGTGTGTGCACAAGGCTTTTTGCAGGAGTTGCCAGATCCAAGTGTGTGGCTAACTGTGGCCTTGCTGTCTGCTCTGCTCAGAACTGTGCAGGTGGCTACAGCTTAGACACAAACGTCTACCCAGAGATCATTATGGAGGCTTTGCATTCTATCTATCATGTTCCAGGCACCCTACTCTCTCCTGTCCTAGGAAAAGTCAGGGACAGAAATGGAACTCTGATTCCCTGATTGCTGACCCCACACTAGGCGCGCACCTCCGGGCTGTGCACGGGCAGAAATATTGATTAAACTGCCCAGCCTTTCCATCTCCAGCACTGGCAAAGGAAGAGGCGTTTCTTCCATTCATTTGATCAATGGGTCCGAGTATCTATTGAGTACCACTAGGCACTGCCTGGTTGGCGTGCAAGCATCACAGCTGGACCTTGGCTGTCTTGCTGGGTTTGTCAGCAATGGGGCTGAGTTTGCCTGGATTCAGGTCCTCCTTGCACAAGCTCTTTCGAAGGCAGGTGAGCCAGAGGTATTGGAAACTGTTCGTCTCCTGTCTGAATGCGACCTGAGCCAGGAAGCTCAGCCTGCTTGGTGAGTGATCATCCTGTCAGCCAGACTATGAAAGTGTATATCTCTTGTGCAGATTGCAGATTTGGGAGCAGGTTTCAGCCTCTACCTTTCATCAGCCTTGAGCAGAGAAATGACTCTCTCTCTCTCTCTCTCTCTCTCTCTCTCTCTCTCTCTCTCTCTCTCTCCCTCCCTCCCTCCCTCCCTCCCTCCCCCCCCCTCTCTCTCAGCTTTATCCAACAATGGTACAAAGCCTGGAGCTCAGTCTTCTGGCAGTTATGAGGGCAAAGGTATAGCAGTAGCCAGCCTGAGCCCCTGCAGTTAGAGTTCTTTAGTCCATAGGGACCGCTGAGGACCCTGTGACAATATCCATCCTGGCTTCAGATCCTGGGTCACTGCCTGTGGATATCAGAGCATGGCACTGCTGCATTAACTTTTCCTGGGGAGATGAGAAAAACATACTTATGGTTACCAATGACAGACCAAGTAATGATTCCACCCATTTACCCAGCTCGTGGATAAGTGAGTTTATTGATTGGGCTTACTAGCAGAAGAATGGATGAGGGATTATTTGCGGAAGTGTGGGTGGCCCGATATGGGTGACAACCTCTTTAAGGCTGCACAGTGGAGAATTCCTTTCAGTTAACCTTCCATCCATGTGACCACATGAAAATGGGGCAGGGTTGGGGGAGCAGGAGGCAGTTTATAGCTAAATTCTCAGAGGACGTTCCAACAGCCTTGAATGTAAAAAAAAAAATCAAGTCTGAGGAAAATTGTGCCTGCGCCCGTGAACTTTCCTGGAACCCACTATGTACAGCCAGACCCCTCTGCTCAGAGCCTTGTGGCCCAGATTATCTATAGAACATCCTGCGACCATCTGGGTGCCCTGAGATGCTCTGGAAAGGGACTGATCTTTTCCACGTTCACCCTGGGTCCTAGAGCCCATGTTTAAACAGATCGGAGGACAATGATGAGGAACACACCCCAAGATCCTGAGGGCAGAGGGCCTTCCTTGCTTAAAATCTCCAGGGCACCCTCCTTTCCTTTGTGTTCCAGGTTTTTTCTTTAAAACTACCAACCAGCTTCTAAATCACGACAGAGACTTATTAGTTTTGAATGCTTGGCATAGTTTGGCACGTTCTTTTAACTTAAACTGTTTCTCTTTATCTACCTTTTGACTCAGGGCTTAAGACCTTTCTTCTGTATAGCTTACTTTCACTGCTTCTTTATGGCTGACTGGCTGGTGTCTCCCTAGTTCTCCTTCCCTTCTTCTCTTATTCCTCTCTCCCGAGTCTAGATTCCTCCTCCTATTTATTGTCTCTGCCAGGCAGCCCCACCTATCCTTCTCCTTTTGACTCCTCAGCTTTTTATTAAACCAATCAAGTGCCTCAGGCAGGCAAGATGAAACAGATATAACACATCTTTACACAATGAAACACACATCCTTACATTGTTAAACAAATGCAGCATAAACAAAAGTAACACCTTTACACAGTTAAAATAATATTCTGCAGCAGATACAAATGTAACACATCTGTCCCCGTTGGAGAGTGGTAGCATCTGATGCTCTTTGTGGGGGCTGAGCTGCACTGTCCTTAGGCAGTGGCTTAGAGCCCTCACTCACGAATTCTTGTTAGCTGGGTGGGTTTGGGTTGCTAGGACCTCAGCACTGTGGTTTGTGGAAGCTGGAGAATCTTTGTCTCATGGGGAAAGATATACATATTCAGACCCGGCTCTGAGGTGGGGAGAAGGACCCTGGTTTTAGGCCTCGGTCTAGTCCTGACATCTCTGGGACCCTAGGCTAGCCATTTCCCCTTCTAGGCCTCAGTTTCCCCATCAGTAAAATGCTTAGAAGGGGTAAAAGAGGACCTTTGGGTTGTGAGGTTATCTACACAGATCTTAAATCTTACCGTCTCATGCTTTTCAAATATGGAGGAGAGGTGATTCGTGGAGGCCCTGAAGGTTCAGCCCAGACTGTGAGAGCTCTACAGGAGAGGTCAAGCCCTTGAGGCCCTGCAGGAGAGGCTGGTCTCGGAGGCAGAAGAATCCTGGGTTATTCCAGGAGCTCTCCCTCCTGCTGGCCTCCATGAAACCCTCCATGAAGCCCTCCGTGAGCCTCTCCCAGCTCATCCCCAGGTAGCTCTTCTCCTCCTCGATGGATTGTGGCTCTCTCTCTTCTACCTTAACCTCTTCTTGTTCCCTCCTCTGTTTTCTTTACTTCCCACCCCCTCTCTGCTTTCACCTTAGGCCACTGTCTAGGCGGGGGTCCCTGAAGCTGCCCCCACCCCATCTTCACACTGCTGCATTTCTGACTGTGTGGAGTATTTCTGTCTCATTTTCCTGCAGCAAGCAGCTCCGAGACCAAGTTTGAATATTTGTCATTTGTTTATACAAGAGGAAGAAAGAAGTGGGGAAGAGGATGGGAAGGAAGGTACCCTACGCAGGGGTAGAAGCTAGTGCCTCACTGGACGGTTGGTCAGGGTCTATACTGAGTGGTTGCTTTCAGGGAAGCCGGAGGCTTTCTCCAGTACAAATGGGTGTAAGTGAGGGCTGCCATGGAGCTCGTGTGTCAGGAGCTGGGCTTCTTTCGCTCTTATTGAAGACCCCATCTAGCTATCATCTGGTCCTCAGCTTGATTGAGGACTTTTTACTTCAAGCCCTGGAAATCTGGTGCTTCTGGGCCTGGCTAGGGGTTTCCCAACACCCCAGAACCTTTGCTTACTAGTGGGCCAGCAAGACCAGAAATAGCAGGTATCACAGACCTAAGGAATGAGGTGGACAGAAGCCCATGCACAGGATAAGTGTGCATACCTACGTGCATATGTGTACATCAGGTGTACACCCATGTTGGTGTGTATGGTATGTGTACTTATGTGTGTGCATTCTCATCTGCATATGGTATGGTTAGGCTTTCATGGAAGTATGTATTCTCACAATGTGTACAGCTGCTTTGTGGTGTGTGTCTGTTTCTATGTGTGTATGAGTGTGCATGGTCTGTGTGTGTGTGTGTGTCTATGTGTGTATGAGTGTACATGGTGTGTGCATGTGTGTGTATGTGTGTGTGTGAGTGTGCACGGTGTGTGCATCTGTGTGTGTGTACATGTGCCGGTGCTGAAGAGGCTTCTTCGTTCTGCTCAGCAGGTGCCAATAGCCTCCTCCATCCCAGGACAGCTCACCTCTGCCCTCTGCCTCTGTCTGCCTCCTGTTCGCTCCTTGCCTGCTCCCGTGACTTGGGTTCCCTGCCCCCATCCTTCCACCACATCGTTCTTTCACAGACTCAGCCTGGACATGGTTTCCATGGTGTTTTGATAAAAACTGGAATTCAGATCATAATTGCAGGGAGTGGTGGGGGAAGGGAGGATTGGGGAGGGGAGCTTCACAGATACAGGAAGCTTGGCATTCTTTCTTCTTTCAAATGTGTTTAGAACATAGGATTCGCTCCCAAGCCCTGCCCTGTTGCCTAGCAATAGTGATGGAGCTGGCAGACTCCTCCTCTGTCCAGGTCACAGAATGGGAGACACACTCACATGATCAGAGCTGGGAGGGGCTTTGCCAGGATTGTAGGGTCCATGGGACGGGCAGTAGTCCCGGAATCTGATTTTTGTGACTAGCCTGGAATCCCACCATTAGTATTTCATTCCTTTGGTGTTTCTGTCTATGTATCTCTTGGATCTGTGTGCCAGCTAGTTCCCCATGCCTGTGAGAGGGAGTTGAAGGACTTCTCTGCAGTGTGTGAGAGCCTCACAGCCATCAGAAAGGGGATGGAGTCAGCCAGAGGAAGCCAGACAGGATGAATGAATGAGTGAATGAATGAATGAGGAGTGAGTGAGCAGATAGGAGGCTGGGGAGGATGTGGTGACTCCTGCTTGGACTTCAGGAGAATTCATAGAACAGTTGTTAGGAGCGCAGATTCCTAGGTCTGGGCTCCTGCTTCCACAGGGTGAGGCAAGGCTGGGAGGCTATGCTAGCAGGCTTGTGTGCTTCTGAGGGTATGAGGTTCCTTGAGGACTCCGGGAGAAGGGGGAGAGATTTTGGTGGCTCTGATGGAGACCTTTTCTCACATCTGGCAGAAGAACTTTACAGTAGGCAGGGCTGGAGTGTGAGTCCCTGACTATGGCAGAAGAGGCAGTGTATACCCCAGCCCAGAAAGCATCTCTGTGGGTGCTGGGCAGGGTGACTCCAAAGCCGGTGGCCCTGAGTCTTCATTCATTTAAAGTGTGTGGCGTGTGTGTGTGTGTGTGTGTGTGTGTGGCTTATACATGTACCATGACATACATGCTTATAACTACTTCCCCATCCAATATTTAAGCAAGTGGGCACAAGTCTCATCTCTACCTGTCTTTGGGTACTGGTCTCCCATGCTGCTCAACCTGAGAAGAAGGCAACTTTTCCCTCTCCTCAAGGGGCAGGAAGATGGAGAGAGCCAGGCAGGTGAAAAGGCAGCTTCAGGGCTGTACCTCTGTGACAGAAAACACTGTGTGGAATTATGGGCTGGATAGATTTATGCCAACTTGACATGAACTATAGTCATCTGAGAGGAGAAAACCTCGATTGAGAAAAAGCCTGCATAAGATCGGGCTTTGGGCAAGTCTGCAGGCATTTTCTTAATTAGAACTCAGCCCATTGTGGGTAGGGTCACCCCTGGGCTGGTGGCCCTGGGTTCTATAAAAAAGCAGGCAGAGCAAGCCATGGGAAGCAAGCCAGTAAGCAGCACCCCTCTATGGCCTCTGCATCAGCTCCTGCCCTGACTGCTTTTGATGATGAATCGTTATATGGAACTGTGAGTGAAAACCCCTTTCTCCCCAAGTTGCCTTTGGTCATGGCGTTTCATCGCTGCAATAGTAAACCAAGTAGAACAGATTGTAATCCCAAGGCCAAGAGAATCTAGGCAGGCTAGTGATAGCGCAGGCAGTACAGAGGGTCCAAAGAGCCTGGTGGGTGGGGAGTAGCTCCACAGGCAGGAGGCTGGCGGCTTCTGAGGTCCTGTTGGCTTAGCTGAGTCTCCTTTTCTGAGATAGGACTGGAAAGTGTTCACGGTCGACATCATCACCGTCTTCACGCTGTCATCCCTTCTGAGTGCAGATCTGCTCAGCTCGGGCCACTTGACATTTGAGTGAAAGCCCGGAAGCGTTGCTGATCCTTCCTCAATCTGGATGGAGACTTCTCAACTTGGAGGAAAATTATATTGTCTAAAATTCCAGTATTTTATTTTTTTTAAAGTTTAACCAGAGTTCAAAAGCAGCCATCATTCAGCTGTCTGTGGAGCTGTCTGCTGAGAACAGGTGTGTGAGGGGGACTTTTGACTCTTCAGGAAGGTGGGCAGGGAGGTGGTCGGGCAGCAGGTGTGTGAGGGGGACTTTTAAGTCTTTGGGAAGGTGGTCATGGAAGTGTCCAGGATCCTTTCAATTTTTAGGAGCTATGACCCCACCCATAGCTTATAGGAGGCAGATAAAAGCCCATATGTTGCATCAGCTCTGTCTGCCTCAATGAATGGATGGGTATGTGAATGGAAGCATACACAAAGCCCAAACTGGGTGTCCACAGTTTCCTTTATTCTTTATGGGGGACACATGGGGGAGAGTGTTCCTTGATCGCAGTGGGGATGGGGTGGGGGTATTCTGGTGGATGTCTGAGGGCACATGACCTGTGTCTACATCACTAACTGGGCTCATGAGACTCTGGACTTGTGACCCAGGACACTAAGGTCAGCCTCTAGAGCTATTTCCATACTGACTTGGCCCAGAGCTGAGAATACTAAGCCGAGGTCATAGGTGTGTCTGGTGGGGCATGGACATATGTCCTTAACTACGTCAAGCACACAGACAAGAGGCTAAAGACCACAGCAAGGACTTCTGGTAACAGCCACAGCATTTCTGGGAGGTTATATCATAGGGTATTGGCTCTACCCAGCCTCAGGGCTTCTCACTTCTGTTTACTCTAGGCTGGGTCCTTCAAGACAGTCCCAGTCAGCTGAGATGAGAAAATTGAGGCTCAGAAAAAGCCTTGCCCAAGGTCTGGGAACCCAGGACGGGGGCTTGGGGCTGGACTGCCTGGTCAGGGTATACGTCCATATCCTCATGAAGAAGCACTGGCTTGCGACCCACTCACTGGCTGCGAGGGCTCCCATGCAGACAGTTCTTGGATGGAGAGGACCCCTCTGGGCTGATCACATCTTCCTGGTTTCAGCCAGACTCTGCCTTTGATGACCTGAAGGGTCATTTAATTGGCAGTGGTGTTTTGTGGGGTTCAGGTAGCACAGTGGCTATATCTGGGTGATCACAGATACCCCAATATTCAATCTGTTGTTTTATAGCCCAGAGGGAGTGAAGGCTAGCCCCAGGTCATGACCCAAGGCAGTACTGTACTCACCGGCCAACTGCCCATTTAGTCATTTCTCTTTGGGACAGTGAGGCCAAAGACTCTTTTTTGCAAAAGGCTGAGCTTAGTTCTCTGGCCCTCCTGCTACTCCTCCCTTGCTGGTCCAGGGCATCCTGGGACTATCTCCAAGCGCTCAGCCAACTTTCTTGGCTGGAGGCTCGATGGTTCTGTCTTATTTGGAGACAGCTCCCAGAGATGAAGGGTGCCTGCTTTTCCGGGCGCCTAGAACCTGGGCCAGGGCGGCTGCTTGGCAGCTGGTTACAAATTGGCATATGCCTCAGTCCAGGGCTGCTGGCCAGCTGGATGCTGGGGCACTGGCCTCTCCTTACCTGCAAAGTCTCAGACACTGGCAACTTGCTGAGGACCTGGCTCAGTGCCCTTCTCAGGAGTCCTGTCTTGAAGCCAGCAGCTGCCAGACCTTAGTCTATACAGCTGTCTAAGAGACACAGGACTATGTATCCTCCTCCCCACCAAAATCACCTGGACAGGGGAGGCTGGGTCCCACTTAACATCTGCCAGCCCTCTGCAGATCTAAAAGGTCAAGGCCCCAGTGCAGGTATCCATGCAAGGCCACTTGAGGATTGTCCTGGGTGAGGATGGGTCTAAAGAAGAGGGGGTCCAGGTCTGTATGAGTCCAGGTCAGCCTTTTGTCCTTTCTGAGCACGTGAGAACTTGGTCTCTTTAGTGGGCCATAGCTGTCCAGGGTAGAGACAGAGGCGTGGATCCTCTCAGCTTTCAGCTATGGTCCTGAGCCTTAAGGAGAATGTTGAGGGATTCTCTGGACCACTCAGGGAGAGGCAGTATGCCAGTCTGCCGAGGAAGGGTCTGGACGTGAGGCTCAGAGAGAGTCACAGGACCTGCAGGACTAGGGCAGGAGCAGAGGCATAGGAAGCTGAGATGGAGCCTATGCTTTGGACTTTGAGCCCAAGTCCAGCTTCAGTGGGTGTCTGGCCCAGCTGGTGCAGCTACAAGGTGCTGTTATGATTACAGCATCCTGTCTACCCAAGAGCCGGGTCCCAATGCGGTGCTTTCTTTTCTTCTTTCTAAGCATCCATTAGTCTGGGAACAAAGGAGGCTATCCTTGGTGAGTGCTAGTTTCTTCTTGTTAGAGACCTTTGGAAGGGCAGAGAGAGAAATGGCCTCTGTTCTCGTTTTTAAATTGGAGGTAGGAGAGGGACAGAGAGCAGGAATAGAGGACTGGGGAGGAGGGGAGCAGAGGAGGAAAGGAAAGAGAAACTGTAAAGAAAGAAGCCTCCAGGTGTGGGGAGCCCCAGCCTCACCGGCATGGTTTAGACTGGCCACTAGTGAACCCCGTGAAGGCCCGGGAGGGCGTTGCCCTGAGGCCCACAAGCTGAGGCCCCCTTCCAACCTCCTCAGGGCCTAGTACATGGTCTCCCGCGTGGCGCTGGTAGAGAAGGCATGGTTGCTGGACATGCTGTTCGGCTTCCTGGAGAACGTGGGCCTCTTCTTTCGGCGCCGCCAACCAGGACACAGGCAGGCCAGCGTGGACAGGAAGACCTGGCGGAAGTTGGCAGAGACCAGGTTGTAGAGGATAGGGTTGATGGCAGAGCTGATGTAGAAGAGAGCGTTGGTCAGCATGTAGAAGTAGTGGTAGAAGTCGAAGAGGAACCTGCGGGAGACGGACGGACAGGCATTTAGACCCCAAAGCCCTCAGTATGTACATATCCAGGCATGAGCAGTATAGCAGCCCTAAGGGCCCTGTTCCTGGGGAATCCAGTTGATCTGGCTTTGACCACAGCCCCCCTTGGGCATGGCCTCTCTACTTTGCCTCCACTTCTCTCAGTAACACATCTTAATTGCCCGTCAAGTCCTATTTAGAAGCTCTTTGTCCTAAGGCTTCAGGGCCCACTGATCCCTGACCATATTACAAAGACAGGAACCACTAAGGCTGCTAATGCTTGTGTGTGTTGTGTCCACTCGTGAGGATTTAATATCCCTATCCCCAGGCATCCATAAGCTTCAGAAACCTTCACAGGGCTGTTCCTGTGCCCATTACCCTGAAGACGCTGTTACTCATATATCTGGTAGCCCTGTTCTGGGTACAGAAAGGGTTCACAGAGCAGGCCTCCCGAATGATTGGCCCTTAGATGGCATCTGCACCGGCCCTCAGGCCTACTCTAACCAGAAGCTGACTCTTTGTACAAACAGGGCTCTTACTGACCACCTGCTTTCTCTCTGGGAGCCTGGCTCAGGGTTAGCAACAGGGTCTCTGACTAGTCTCCTCTAAGAACCTGGACACCAAGTCTCCCAAGAGTTGCCCAGTTAACATTCACAAGTGGCTTGAGGTGAGAGCTGAACCTGTATGTCTCTCCTAACTTTGCCTCTTTTCCTTCTGTTGTGACAAGTCACACAGCACTCTGTGTGAGTCTCAAGGCCAACTCTGGGATGGCTGTGGCCCGCAGGACCTTCAGGTCTGACCCAAATGTCCCAAGGCATGACGCTGAAGATCTGCTGCCTGCTCTGACCTCTTGGCTACAATCATCCTCAACCAACCATCCTCCCTGGAGCCATATGCTCACAACAGCTCCACCCCGTTCCAGACTGGCTCGTGAGCTGTGGGGCTCATGCAGCCCTGCTCCCATGTGCTATAAACCAATCACTCACGTAGTCCACTGCTCATCCGAGATATAGCAGAACATGAGGCGCCGCACATGGTAAGGCAACCAGCAGACCACAAAGGCGATGACCACGGCACCTGCAAGACAGAGTCATTGGTCTCGGAAATGTGGAGAGAGCCACAAGAGACAGAGATGACATTCTGAGCTCATGGACCTTTTTCTTCTTTTTCTTTTTCCTTTTCCTTTTCTTTCTTTTTTCTTTCCTTTTCTTTCTTTCTTTCTTTCTTCCTTCCTTCCTTCCTTCCTTCCTTCCTTCTTTCTTTCTTTCTTTCTTTCTTTCTTTCTTTTGTAGTAAAAAAACAGTGGGTGCAGCAGCGTGTGTCTGTAACCCAGCGCTATGAGACTGCAGCCCCACGCTGAGACGTGGATACCTAGAGCTCACAGGCAAGCTCGTGCAGCTGAATCAGTGAGTTCCAGGTTCAGTGAGAGACACCATCTTAAAAGAGGAGGCAGAGGGCAAAAGAGGAAGACAACCACTTTCAACCTCTGGCTTCCATACACACTTTGCACATACATACGAACATACAAGGCAAACACACACAGAACAACCAAACAGATGCAAGGATGCTAAATGTTGCAGCCACTGTGATAAACAGCAATTAAAGAAAATAGAACAACAATTAACCCATGATCCAAAGCCCCGTTTCTGGGAATTGCCTTGAAAGAACTGAAAGAAATACTGCACTCCACGCTTACAATAGCATCATCCCTAACCAGTCACAGAAGTGGAAGAGACCTGGGAGCCTGTGCACAGACGGGTGGAGCTGCTGCCACGCCGGTCTCTGGTCATGGGTGTGTGCTCCTGAAACGTGAAGTGAGCACTGTACCATGGAATATTATTCAGTATTAAATAGGCAGGAGAGTCTGATCTAACATATGCTCCAACACAGACAAGCTTGGAGTATGTTTTGTGTATGGAGACACACTAGCCATTAATTCTTGTATGATTCTGTGCATACAAGGCTCCTCCAGGAGTCAGACTCATGGGCTGGGCTGGGCTGGGGGGGCAGGTGAAGAGTTTTACACACAGGTGGTGAGGTGCAATTGCTGCTTAATGTCCCAGACTGAGCACCTAACAATGATTATGGTAGAATATTTTATGCTATGCATTTTTGGCATAAAATTTTAAAAAAAAAAAAAAACCAAAAATCTACTTGAGAGAACTCCCTGAAAGCAGAGGGTGGGGGACCCTGAGAACAACACAGCGGTCTGAGCATCAGGATGGCCCTGCACTTGACCTGATACTTAGTCACTCAGGCGGAGGGAGGCTGTGGTCTCGGTATCCTTATCTATACAATGTGAGCTTTCAAGGTTTTCAGTTTTGTTCCATTGAGGGTGCAGACCCCCAAAGTTAGTGGAAGCAGAGTTGGGACACCTTGGGGTCCTAGAGGGTGCTTGATAGTTGTCTTCCCTTCAGTCCTGATGTCTGCCCTGCGTGAGTTAGCTCCTGGTGGGTGTGATCAGAAGAATGGAATAGCTGGACAGCCAGACAGCAATGTAAGATCTCAGAACAGTATGGCATGGCGGTGCAAGTGGACACTCAGACAGAGTGTGTCTGAGATATTGGGTATTCCCTCTCCAGTCAGCCCGTCACTGATGATGGGCAGGCAGATTAGCTGCAGCCTCAAGGCCAGGAAGAGGCAGGGCTAATTGCAAGCCCCTGGTGGGCAGTGACAGGCTCTTGGGGCTCGGCACTTGAGTCATAGAGCTAAGCAAGCCCACCTTGGTACTGTGGCAGATATGTGGAACCAACTATGAGGGCAGCTGCCTGTTTCAGAGGGGAAGCACCAGGCGGCAGGGCTGGGATGGACTACCCATCAAGGGTACTGAGGCAGAGTCATCTGGATCCTGTAGAGAAGACCCCCAGAGAACCCCTGAAATGGATGCTCTGATCTAAGACACTGATTTAGGCGTCTCTGGTCCTCCTTTTCTGCCTCCCTTCTAAGCAGCTCACGTGTGGTCCTCACAGTTGCTGTGGCTTCCATTCCTTCCACCAAGCCCCATGCTACTCCACCGCAGCCACTGTGGCCACTGTGGGGTGGAGGACGCTGTGACCGGCAGTGATTTAGTCATCATGAAAGGCAAGCCTTGAAGGAGCCATTTCCACGGCAGCAGTAGCAGAGGGGGAGTGTCTGCTGTCAGTGAAGATCTCCCAGAGCCTCTTTGGGTTGCTCCGTCTTAGACCTGACGGGCGCTCCCAGAACAGTCCTGCTAGACACCGGAGCAGGACTCTAGGCTCTACCCTCACTGCCCTCTTTTTTTGTCTGACCTGCCTGCACTGAAGCCCTGCCTTGCCGGGACTTGGTAGAGAACCAGTTTTTCTGTCAGGCTATGTGGAGTTCATCCTAGCTGGGACAACCTTGAAGGTGAGCAGCCATCACAAAGGCAGAATCTGGGAGCCTTACTAGGGCAGTCACTACAGGGACCACCCAAGGTACTGGTTCTAGCTCGCTGGCCCCAGTTTCCTCACCTAAACCAATAAGGACCCTTGAGGTCTTCAGTTTGTATCGCTCTAAGAGAAGCTGCCAAATTTGCTAGAAGCAGAGCTGTGGCACCTTAGTGCCTTGAAGCTGAAGGGCCCCGAGCAGCTGTCTCCATCCAGATCCCCAAAACTCCTGCCACAGTATCCCCAGCCTGGGTTGACATGGGTGAGGGAGAACTGAGACAGCTTGAGACAGCCGTGACCAGGCCCAGCATAAAGAAAGCCAACTTGGCTGGGTGGTGGTGGCTCACGCCTTTAATCCCAGGACTTGGGAGGCAGAGGCAGGCGGATCTCTGTGAGTTCCAGACCAGCCTGGTCTACAAGAGCTAGCTCCAGGACAGGTTCCAAAGCTACAGAGAAACCCTGCCTCGAAAAACCGAAAAAAAAAGAAAGAAGGAAAGAAAGAAAGAAAGAAAGAAAGAAAGAAAGGAAGGAAGGAAGGAAGAAAGCAAGCCAACTTGGCTATACTTTCTGGGCGCTGAGGGTGCAGGGACACCCTCTGCTGACCTGGTAGGGACAGGAAGGGCCATCTCTCTTTCTTTCTCTGTGTTTGTTATGGGCATAGCCAGGTAGGGATGGTGGGGACTCGGACAAGGCCCACAGAGGCCAATAAGGCAAAGGGAAACTCAGTAAGATGGGCAACCTATCCTCTATAGGGAGGGCCTGGACCTTTGTGATAGGACAAAAAGTACAGTTGGCAGGTCCCCTGGCCCAGATCCTAGCAGGCAGCACTGACCACTGGCGTCCCCAGACACAGCTCTGCTTGCAGTCTTGGATGCTCTTCTCTGCCTTCAGCCTTGGGTTCCCTCTTGGAATCAGGACCAGGCCACACTT